>NC_086383.1:13549592-13810422 GCF_036588685.1 Mytilus trossulus | reverse complement strand
AATATAGGGCAAATTGACATAATGCATTGCATTTTGTTGGTTTCAGACACCAAAAATCAAGTTGGTGGTATACTGATCTTCAATTTGAGCCCACAACCACATATGTACGTCAAAAATTGTCAACGATACAAAACTTCATGCAAACTACTCCGCCACAAATTAAGCTTAACGGTCAGATTGACCGGTAGGAACGTTAAAGGGTTAAGAATCGTTCTTAACCCTTTAACATTCAAGGATTTTTAACCTTTTCTTCCCGAATAAAGGATATCCGTTTTCAATCAATTGCACATTTCGATAAAAAGCTCACTCAAAGGACAAGTTAGACTCATCTGATAGATAATTGACCAAGGTTTCAGGAAAACTTGATTTAAGGAAAATAATTCTTACGTTGGTCACGTGATATCTCTCAAAAGTCACGTGACATGCTGAATTAAAGTGACAAAAATGTACAATTCAAGCGGAAAAGCGGTTTTACAGACATTTAGTGACAAAAATAGAACATAGTTTTAGTGTTAAATTAATGCATGAAGACTTTCGGCAACGTTATCGGTGAAAACTTTAGACAGAAATATGCAAAACGTGTCTGATTGGTAGAAATATTAAGACTCGAAACACCGAAAAATAGTGGATTTTTTGAGAAATTTTGTCATAGTCAAATAAATGGCCCAAGTTTATGTTAAATAGGTACTATTCATAACTGCTTACAGAATGAGGCTTTAGGAAAGAATTTTGAGTAAATATTGAATGAAAATCTGATATTATTGAGTGCCCAGGCTAAGAATTTAACAAAAACAGAGAGAGGGGAGAAAAGGGGGGGGTAAAATTTTCTTTTTGATGTAATATGTATTTCAGTTGTCCTAATTGAAACTGAAACTGAAAGTAAAGTTAAGTTAAGTTTCATTTAATATAGGAATTTATTTTTTCTTCCTCCGGCAGTGAGGTTTGAACACGCGATCATCCGGGTGTAAGACTGTGCATCTTTCCACTGAGCCACAGAAATCATTGGAAAACTTATGAAATTTAAGCATATAAGTCACCCTCTCTGTAAAACTAGAAATTAATTTTGGGAGAACATAATCCAACTTCGTTTTCTTAAGAAGCTATTTTTTTGAAAATTATTATTTATTCAAGCAAATTTGTATGAAAGTTATTCAGAAATGTTCGTTTTTTCGTCTTAATTGTCACTATTTCTATACCTTAGCGATACGATATCCAACACCCTCATAACCAGACACTAAAGAAACAAAGATTTGTTATTGCTATTCCGACTTGGCTAACAATTTTTAACACATTTTAGGTGTTCTCATCTCTTTTGCTATAAAAACTGACAAAACAAAACATGAAAACTCCTTGTAATTTGAGTTTTGTTTCAGTGTTGATACTCTATGAATCAGATTTTTTGTATGTGTATGGGTTTTACTTACAGTTTTGATAGTATTCTTGTAAATGATCACGGCACAGTTATCAAAATTGTCATTTTAAAACAAAAAACAGCAACAATTTGTCTTGTGACATTTTGTGAAAATATTCTATTTAAAAATGAAAATAAAACAGTTTTCCCCAAAAAAATTCTTGTCAATATAGGGCAAATTGACATAATGCATTGCATTTTGTTGGTTTCAGACACCAAAAATCAAGTTGGTGGTATACTGATCTTCAATTTGAGCCCACAACCACATATGTACGTCAAAAATTGTCAACGATACAAAACTTCATGCAAACTACTCCGCCACAAATTAAGCTTAACGGTCAGATTGACCGGTAGGAACGTTAAAGGGTTAAGAATCGTTCTTAACCCTTTAACATTCAAGGATTTTTAACCTTTTCTTCCCGAATAAAGGATATCCGTTTTCAATCAATTGCACATTTCGATAAAAAGCTCACTCAAAGGACAAGTTAGACTCATCTGATAGATAATTGACCAAGGTTTCAGGAAAACTTGATTTAAGGAAAATAATTCTTACGTTGGTCACGTGATATCTCTCAAAAGTCACGTGACATGCTGAATTAAAGTGACAAAAATGTACAATTCAAGCGGAAAAGCGGTTTTACAGACATTTAGTGACAAAAATAGAACATAGTTTTAGTGTTAAATTAATGCATGAAGACTTTCGGCAACGTTATCGGTGAAAACTTTAGACAGAAATATGCAAAACGTGTCTGATTGGTAGAAATATTAAGACTCGAAACACCGAAAAATAGTGGATTTTTTGAGAAATTTTGTCATAGTCAAATAAATGGCCCAAGTTTATGTTAAATAGGTACTATTCATAACTGCTTACAGAATGAGGCTTTAGGAAAGAATTTTGAGTAAATATTGAATGAAAATCTGATATTATTGAGTGCCCAGGCTAAGAATTTAACAAAAACAGAGAGAGGGGAGAAAAGGGGGGGGGTAAAATTTTCTTTTTGATGTAATATGTATTTCAGTTGTCCTAATTGAAACTGAAACTGAAAGTAAAGTTAAGTTAAGTTTCATTTAATATAGGAATTTATTTTTTCTTCCTCCGGCAGTGAGGTTTGAACACGCGATCATCCGGGTGTAAGACTGTGCATCTTTCCACTGAGCCACAGAAATCATTGGAAAACTTATGAAATTTAAGCATATAAGTCACCCTCTCTGTAAAACTAGAAATTAATTTTGGGAGAACATAATCCAACTTCGTTTTCTTAAGAAGCTATTTTTTGAAAATTATTATTTATTCAAGCAAATTTGTATGAAAGTTATTCAGAAATGTTCGTTTTTTCGTCTTAATGTCACTATTTCTATACCTTAGCGATACGATATCCAACACCCTCATAACCAGACACTAAAGAAACAAAGATTTGTTATTGCTATTCCGACTTGGCTAACAATTTTTAACACATTTTAGGTGTTCTCATCTCTTTTGCTATAAAAACTGACAAAACAAAACATGAAAACTCCTTGTAATTTGAGTTTTGTTTCAGTGTTGATACTCTATGAATCAGATTTTTTGTATGTGTATGGGTTTTACTTACAGTTTTGATAGTATTCTTGTAAATGATCACGGCACAGTTATCAAAATTGTCATTTTAAAACAAAAAACAGCAACAATTTGTCTTGTGACATTTTGTGAAAATATTCTATTTAAAAATGAAAATAAAACAGTTTTCCCCAAAAAAATTCTTGTCAATATAGGGCAAATTGACATAATGCATTGCATTTTGTTGGTTTCAGACACCAAAAATCAAGTTGGTGGTATACTGATCTTCAATTTGAGCCCACAACCACATATGTACGTCAAAAATTGTCAACGATACAAAACTTCATGCAAACTACTCCGCCACAAATTAAGCTTAACGGTCAGATTGACCGGTAGGAACGTTAAAGGGTTAAGAATCGTTCTTAACCCTTTAACATTCAAGGATTTTTAACCTTTTCTTCCCGAATAAAGGATATCCGTTTTCAATCAATTGCACATTTCGATAAAAAGCTCACTCAAAGGACAAGTTAGACTCATCTGATAGATAATTGACCAAGGTTTCAGGAAAACTTGATTTAAGGAAAATAATTCTTACGTTGGTCACGTGATATCTCTCAAAAGTCACGTGACATGCTGAATTAAAGTGACAAAAATGTACAATTCAAGCGGAAAAGCGGTTTTACAGACATTTAGTGACAAAAATAGAACATAGTTTTAGTGTTAAATTAATGCATGAAGACTTTCGGCAACGTTATCGGTGAAAACTTTAGACAGAAATATGCAAAACGTGTCTGATTGGTAGAAATATTAAGACTCGAAACACCGAAAAATAGTGGATTTTTTGAGAAATTTTGTCATAGTCAAATAAATGGCCCAAGTTTATGTTAAATAGGTACTATTCATAACTGCTTACAGAATGAGGCTTTAGGAAAGAATTTTGAGTAAATATTGAATGAAAATCTGATATTATTGAGTGCCCAGGCTAAGAATTTAACAAAAACAGAGAGAGGGGAGAAAAGGGGGGGGTAAAATTTTCTTTTTGATGTAATATGTATTTCAGTTGTCCTAATTGAAACTGAAACTGAAAGTAAAGTTAAGTTAAGTTTCATTTAATATAGGAATTTATTTTTTCTTCCTCCGGCAGTGAGGTTTGAACACGCGATCATCCGGGTGTAAGACTGTGCATCTTTCCACTGAGCCACAGAAATCATTGGAAAACTTATGAAATTTAAGCATATAAGTCACCCTCTCTGTAAAACTAGAAATTAATTTTGGGAGAACATAATCCAACTTCGTTTTCTTAAGAAGCTATTTTTTTGAAAATTATTATTTATTCAAGCAAATTTGTATGAAAGTTATTCAGAAATGTTCGTTTTTTCGTCTTAATGTCACTATTTCTATACCTTAGCGATACGATATCCAACACCCTCATAACCAGACACTAAAGAAACAAAGATTTGTTATTGCTATTCCGACTTGGCTAACAATTTTTAACACATTTTAGGTGTTCTCATCTCTTTTGCTATAAAAACTGACAAAACAAAACATGAAAACTCCTTGTAATTTGAGTTTTGTTTCAGTGTTGATACTCTATGAATCAGATTTTTTGTATGTGTATGGGTTTTACTTACAGTTTTGATAGTATTCTTGTAAATGATCACGGCACAGTTATCAAAATTGTCATTTTAAAACAAAAAACAGCAACAATTTGTCTTGTGACATTTTGTGAAAATATTCTATTTAAAAATGAAAATAAAACAGTTTTCCCCAAAAAAATTCTTGTCAATATAGGGCAAATTGACATAATGCATTGCATTTTGTTGGTTTCAGACACCAAAAATCAAGTTGGTGGTATACTGATCTTCAATTTGAGCCCACAACCACATATGTACGTCAAAAATTGTCAACGATACAAAACTTCATGCAAACTACTCCGCCACAAATTAAGCTTAACGGTCAGATTGACCGGTAGGAACGTTAAAGGGTTAAGAATCGTTCTTAACCCTTTAACATTCAAGGATTTTTAACCTTTTCTTCCCGAATAAAGGATATCCGTTTTCAATCAATTGCACATTTCGATAAAAAGCTCACTCAAAGGACAAGTTAGACTCATCTGATAGATAATTGACCAAGGTTTCAGGAAAACTTGATTTAAGGAAAATAATTCTTACGTTGGTCACGTGATATCTCTCAAAAGTCACGTGACATGCTGAATTAAAGTGACAAAAATGTACAATTCAAGCGGAAAAGCGGTTTTACAGACATTTAGTGACAAAAATAGAACATAGTTTTAGTGTTAAATTAATGCATGAAGACTTTCGGCAACGTTATCGGTGAAAACTTTAGACAGAAATATGCAAAACGTGTCTGATTGGTAGAAATATTAAGACTCGAAACACCGAAAAATAGTGGATTTTTTGAGAAATTTTGTCATAGTCAAATAAATGGCCCAAGTTTATGTTAAATAGGTACTATTCATAACTGCTTACAGAATGAGGCTTTAGGAAAGAATTTTGAGTAAATATTGAATGAAAATCTGATATTATTGAGTGCCCAGGCTAAGAATTTAACAAAAACAGAGAGAGGGGAGAAAAGGGGGGGGGTAAAATTTTCTTTTTGATGTAATATGTATTTCAGTTGTCCTAATTGAAACTGAAACTGAAAGTAAAGTTAAGTTAAGTTTCATTTAATATAGGAATTTATTTTTTCTTCCTCCGGCAGTGAGGTTTGAACACGCGATCATCCGGGTGTAAGACTGTGCATCTTTCCACTGAGCCACAGAAATCATTGGAAAACTTATGAAATTTAAGCATATAAGTCACCCTCTCTGTAAAACTAGAAATTAATTTTGGGAGAACATAATCCAACTTCGTTTTCTTAAGAAGCTATTTTTTTGAAAATTATTATTTATTCAAGCAAATTTGTATGAAAGTTATTCAGAAATGTTCGTTTTTTCGTCTTAATGTCACTATTTCTATACCTTAGCGATACGATATCCAACACCCTCATAACCAGACACTAAAGAAACAAAGATTTGTTATTGCTATTCCGACTTGGCTAACAATTTTTAACACATTTTAGGTGTTCTCATCTCTTTTGCTATAAAAACTGACAAAACAAAACATGAAAACTCCTTGTAATTTGAGTTTTGTTTCAGTGTTGATACTCTATGAATCAGATTTTTTGTATGTGTATGGGTTTTACTTACAGTTTTGATAGTATTCTTGTAAATGATCACGGCACAGTTATCAAAATTGTCATTTTAAAACAAAAAACAGCAACAATTTGTCTTGTGACATTTTGTGAAAATATTCTATTTAAAAATGAAAATAAAACAGTTTTCCCCAAAAAAATTCTTGTCAATATAGGGCAAATTGACATAATGCATTGCATTTTGTTGGTTTCAGACACCAAAAATCAAGTTGGTGGTATACTGATCTTCAATTTGAGCCCACAACCACATATGTACGTCAAAAATTGTCAACGATACAAAACTTCATGCAAACTACTCCGCCACAAATTAAGCTTAACGGTCAGATTGACCGGTAGGAACGTTAAAGGGTTAAGAATCGTTCTTAACCCTTTAACATTCAAGGATTTTTAACCTTTTCTTCCCGAATAAAGGATATCCGTTTTCAATCAATTGCACATTTCGATAAAAAGCTCACTCAAAGGACAAGTTAGACTCATCTGATAGATAATTGACCAAGGTTTCAGGAAAACTTGATTTAAGGAAAATAATTCTTACGTTGGTCACGTGATATCTCTCAAAAGTCACGTGACATGCTGAATTAAAGTGACAAAAATGTACAATTCAAGCGGAAAAGCGGTTTTACAGACATTTAGTGACAAAAATAGAACATAGTTTTAGTGTTAAATTAATGCATGAAGACTTTCGGCAACGTTATCGGTGAAAACTTTAGACAGAAATATGCAAAACGTGTCTGATTGGTAGAAATATTAAGACTCGAAACACCGAAAAATAGTGGATTTTTTGAGAAATTTTGTCATAGTCAAATAAATGGCCCAAGTTTATGTTAAATAGGTACTATTCATAACTGCTTACAGAATGAGGCTTTAGGAAAGAATTTTGAGTAAATATTGAATGAAAATCTGATATTATTGAGTGCCCAGGCTAAGAATTTAACAAAAACAGAGAGAGGGGAGAAAAGGGGGGGGGTAAAATTTTCTTTTTGATGTAATATGTATTTCAGTTGTCCTAATTGAAACTGAAACTGAAAGTAAAGTTAAGTTAAGTTTCATTTAATATAGGAATTTATTTTTTCTTCCTCCGGCAGTGAGGTTTGAACACGCGATCATCCGGGTGTAAGACTGTGCATCTTTCCACTGAGCCACAGAAATCATTGGAAAACTTATGAAATTTAAGCATATAAGTCACCCTCTCTGTAAAACTAGAAATTAATTTTGGGAGAACATAATCCAACTTCGTTTTCTTAAGAAGCTATTTTTTTGAAAATTATTATTTATTCAAGCAAATTTGTATGAAAGTTATTCAGAAATGTTCGTTTTTTCGTCTTAATGTCACTATTTCTATACCTTAGCGATACGATATCCAACACCCTCATAACCAGACACTAAAGAAACAAAGATTTGTTATTGCTATTCCGACTTGGCTAACAATTTTTAACACATTTTAGGTGTTCTCATCTCTTTTGCTATAAAAACTGACAAAACAAAACATGAAAACTCCTTGTAATTTGAGTTTTGTTTCAGTGTTGATACTCTATGAATCAGATTTTTTGTATGTGTATGGGTTTTACTTACAGTTTTGATAGTATTCTTGTAAATGATCACGGCACAGTTATCAAAATTGTCATTTTAAAACAAAAAACAGCAACAATTTGTCTTGTGACATTTTGTGAAAATATTCTATTTAAAAATGAAAATAAAACAGTTTTCCCCAAAAAAATTCTTGTCAATATAGGGCAAATTGACATAATGCATTGCATTTTGTTGGTTTCAGACACCAAAAATCAAGTTGGTGGTATACTGATCTTCAATTTGAGCCCACAACCACATATGTACGTCAAAAATTGTCAACGATACAAAACTTCATGCAAACTACTCCGCCACAAATTAAGCTTAACGGTCAGATTGACCGGTAGGAACGTTAAAGGGTTAAGAATCGTTCTTAACCCTTTAACATTCAAGGATTTTTAACCTTTTCTTCCCGAATAAAGGATATCCGTTTTCAATCAATTGCACATTTCGATAAAAAGCTCACTCAAAGGACAAGTTAGACTCATCTGATAGATAATTGACCAAGGTTTCAGGAAAACTTGATTTAAGGAAAATAATTCTTACGTTGGTCACGTGATATCTCTCAAAAGTCACGTGACATGCTGAATTAAAGTGACAAAAATGTACAATTCAAGCGGAAAAGCGGTTTTACAGACATTTAGTGACAAAAATAGAACATAGTTTTAGTGTTAAATTAATGCATGAAGACTTTCGGCAACGTTATCGGTGAAAACTTTAGACAGAAATATGCAAAACGTGTCTGATTGGTAGAAATATTAAGACTCGAAACACCGAAAAATAGTGGATTTTTTGAGAAATTTTGTCATAGTCAAATAAATGGCCCAAGTTTATGTTAAATAGGTACTATTCATAACTGCTTACAGAATGAGGCTTTAGGAAAGAATTTTGAGTAAATATTGAATGAAAATCTGATATTATTGAGTGCCCAGGCTAAGAATTTAACAAAAACAGAGAGAGGGGAGAAAAGGGGGGGGGTAAAATTTTCTTTTTGATGTAATATGTATTTCAGTTGTCCTAATTGAAACTGAAACTGAAAGTAAAGTTAAGTTAAGTTTCATTTAATATAGGAATTTATTTTTTCTTCCTCCGGCAGTGAGGTTTGAACACGCGATCATCCGGGTGTAAGACTGTGCATCTTTCCACTGAGCCACAGAAATCATTGGAAAACTTATGAAATTTAAGCATATAAGTCACCCTCTCTGTAAAACTAGAAATTAATTTTGGGAGAACATAATCCAACTTCGTTTTCTTAAGAAGCTATTTTTTTGAAAATTATTATTTATTCAAGCAAATTTGTATGAAAGTTATTCAGAAATGTTCGTTTTTTCGTCTTAATGTCACTATTTCTATACCTTAGCGATACGATATCCAACACCCTCATAACCAGACACTAAAGAAACAAAGATTTGTTATTGCTATTCCGACTTGGCTAACAATTTTTAACACATTTTAGGTGTTCTCATCTCTTTTGCTATAAAAACTGACAAAACAAAACATGAAAACTCCTTGTAATTTGAGTTTTGTTTCAGTGTTGATACTCTATGAATCAGATTTTTTGTATGTGTATGGGTTTTACTTACAGTTTTGATAGTATTCTTGTAAATGATCACGGCACAGTTATCAAAATTGTCATTTTAAAACAAAAAACAGCAACAATTTGTCTTGTGACATTTTGTGAAAATATTCTATTTAAAAATGAAAATAAAACAGTTTTCCCCAAAAAAATTCTTGTCAATATAGGGCAAATTGACATAATGCATTGCATTTTGTTGGTTTCAGACACCAAAAATCAAGTTGGTGGTATACTGATCTTCAATTTGAGCCCACAACCACATATGTACGTCAAAAATTGTCAACGATACAAAACTTCATGCAAACTACTCCGCCACAAATTAAGCTTAACGGTCAGATTGACCGGTAGGAACGTTAAAGGGTTAAGAATCGTTCTTAACCCTTTAACATTCAAGGATTTTTAACCTTTTCTTCCCGAATAAAGGATATCCGTTTTCAATCAATTGCACATTTCGATAAAAAGCTCACTCAAAGGACAAGTTAGACTCATCTGATAGATAATTGACCAAGGTTTCAGGAAAACTTGATTTAAGGAAAATAATTCTTACGTTGGTCACGTGATATCTCTCAAAAGTCACGTGACATGCTGAATTAAAGTGACAAAAATGTACAATTCAAGCGGAAAAGCGGTTTTACAGACATTTAGTGACAAAAATAGAACATAGTTTTAGTGTTAAATTAATGCATGAAGACTTTCGGCAACGTTATCGGTGAAAACTTTAGACAGAAATATGCAAAACGTGTCTGATTGGTAGAAATATTAAGACTCGAAACACCGAAAAATAGTGGATTTTTTGAGAAATTTTGTCATAGTCAAATAAATGGCCCAAGTTTATGTTAAATAGGTACTATTCATAACTGCTTACAGAATGAGGCTTTAGGAAAGAATTTTGAGTAAATATTGAATGAAAATCTGATATTATTGAGTGCCCAGGCTAAGAATTTAACAAAAACAGAGAGAGGGGAGAAAAGGGGGGGGGTAAAATTTTCTTTTTGATGTAATATGTATTTCAGTTGTCCTAATTGAAACTGAAACTGAAAGTAAAGTTAAGTTAAGTTTCATTTAATATAGGAATTTATTTTTTCTTCCTCCGGCAGTGAGGTTTGAACACGCGATCATCCGGGTGTAAGACTGTGCATCTTTCCACTGAGCCACAGAAATCATTGGAAAACTTATGAAATTTAAGCATATAAGTCACCCTCTCTGTAAAACTAGAAATTAATTTTGGGAGAACATAATCCAACTTCGTTTTCTTAAGAAGCTATTTTTTTGAAAATTATTATTTATTCAAGCAAATTTGTATGAAAGTTATTCAGAAATGTTCGTTTTTTCGTCTTAATGTCACTATTTCTATACCTTAGCGATACGATATCCAACACCCTCATAACCAGACACTAAAGAAACAAAGATTTGTTATTGCTATTCCGACTTGGCTAACAATTTTTAACACATTTTAGGTGTTCTCATCTCTTTTGCTATAAAAACTGACAAAACAAAACATGAAAACTCCTTGTAATTTGAGTTTTGTTTCAGTGTTGATACTCTATGAATCAGATTTTTTGTATGTGTATGGGTTTTACTTACAGTTTTGATAGTATTCTTGTAAATGATCACGGCACAGTTATCAAAATTGTCATTTTAAAACAAAAAACAGCAACAATTTGTCTTGTGACATTTTGTGAAAATATTCTATTTAAAAATGAAAATAAAACAGTTTTCCCCAAAAAAATTCTTGTCAATATAGGGCAAATTGACATAATGCATTGCATTTTGTTGGTTTCAGACACCAAAAATCAAGTTGGTGGTATACTGATCTTCAATTTGAGCCCACAACCACATATGTACGTCAAAAATTGTCAACGATACAAAACTTCATGCAAACTACTCCGCCACAAATTAAGCTTAACGGTCAGATTGACCGGTAGGAACGTTAAAGGGTTAAGAATCGTTCTTAACCCTTTAACATTCAAGGATTTTTAACCTTTTCTTCCCGAATAAAGGATATCCGTTTTCAATCAATTGCACATTTCGATAAAAAGCTCACTCAAAGGACAAGTTAGACTCATCTGATAGATAATTGACCAAGGTTTCAGGAAAACTTGATTTAAGGAAAATAATTCTTACGTTGGTCACGTGATATCTCTCAAAAGTCACGTGACATGCTGAATTAAAGTGACAAAAATGTACAATTCAAGCGGAAAAGCGGTTTTACAGACATTTAGTGACAAAAATAGAACATAGTTTTAGTGTTAAATTAATGCATGAAGACTTTCGGCAACGTTATCGGTGAAAACTTTAGACAGAAATATGCAAAACGTGTCTGATTGGTAGAAATATTAAGACTCGAAACACCGAAAAATAGTGGATTTTTTGAGAAATTTTGTCATAGTCAAATAAATGGCCCAAGTTTATGTTAAATAGGTACTATTCATAACTGCTTACAGAATGAGGCTTTAGGAAAGAATTTTGAGTAAATATTGAATGAAAATCTGATATTATTGAGTGCCCAGGCTAAGAATTTAACAAAAACAGAGAGAGGGGAGAAAAGGGGGGGGGTAAAATTTTCTTTTTGATGTAATATGTATTTCAGTTGTCCTAATTGAAACTGAAACTGAAAGTAAAGTTAAGTTAAGTTTCATTTAATATAGGAATTTATTTTTTCTTCCTCCGGCAGTGAGGTTTGAACACGCGATCATCCGGGTGTAAGACTGTGCATCTTTCCACTGAGCCACAGAAATCATTGGAAAACTTATGAAATTTAAGCATATAAGTCACCCTCTCTGTAAAACTAGAAATTAATTTTGGGAGAACATAATCCAACTTCGTTTTCTTAAGAAGCTATTTTTTTGAAAATTATTATTTATTCAAGCAAATTTGTATGAAAGTTATTCAGAAATGTTCGTTTTTTCGTCTTAATGTCACTATTTCTATACCTTAGCGATACGATATCCAACACCCTCATAACCAGACACTAAAGAAACAAAGATTTGTTATTGCTATTCCGACTTGGCTAACAATTTTTAACACATTTTAGGTGTTCTCATCTCTTTTGCTATAAAAACTGACAAAACAAAACATGAAAACTCCTTGTAATTTGAGTTTTGTTTCAGTGTTGATACTCTATGAATCAGATTTTTTGTATGTGTATGGGTTTTACTTACAGTTTTGATAGTATTCTTGTAAATGATCACGGCACAGTTATCAAAATTGTCATTTTAAAACAAAAAACAGCAACAATTTGTCTTGTGACATTTTGTGAAAATATTCTATTTAAAAATGAAAATAAAACAGTTTTCCCCAAAAAAATTCTTGTCAATATAGGGCAAATTGACATAATGCATTGCATTTTGTTGGTTTCAGACACCAAAAATCAAGTTGGTGGTATACTGATCTTCAATTTGAGCCCACAACCACATATGTACGTCAAAAATTGTCAACGATACAAAACTTCATGCAAACTACTCCGCCACAAATTAAGCTTAACGGTCAGATTGACCGGTAGGAACGTTAAAGGGTTAAGAATCGTTCTTAACCCTTTAACATTCAAGGATTTTTAACCTTTTCTTCCCGAATAAAGGATATCCGTTTTCAATCAATTGCACATTTCGATAAAAAGCTCACTCAAAGGACAAGTTAGACTCATCTGATAGATAATTGACCAAGGTTTCAGGAAAACTTGATTTAAGGAAAATAATTCTTACGTTGGTCACGTGATATCTCTCAAAAGTCACGTGACATGCTGAATTAAAGTGACAAAAATGTACAATTCAAGCGGAAAAGCGGTTTTACAGACATTTAGTGACAAAAATAGAACATAGTTTTAGTGTTAAATTAATGCATGAAGACTTTCGGCAACGTTATCGGTGAAAACTTTAGACAGAAATATGCAAAACGTGTCTGATTGGTAGAAATATTAAGACTCGAAACACCGAAAAATAGTGGATTTTTTGAGAAATTTTGTCATAGTCAAATAAATGGCCCAAGTTTATGTTAAATAGGTACTATTCATAACTGCTTACAGAATGAGGCTTTAGGAAAGAATTTTGAGTAAATATTGAATGAAAATCTGATATTATTGAGTGCCCAGGCTAAGAATTTAACAAAAACAGAGAGAGGGGAGAAAAGGGGGGGGGTAAAATTTTCTTTTTGATGTAATATGTATTTCAGTTGTCCTAATTGAAACTGAAACTGAAAGTAAAGTTAAGTTAAGTTTCATTTAATATAGGAATTTATTTTTTCTTCCTCCGGCAGTGAGGTTTGAACACGCGATCATCCGGGTGTAAGACTGTGCATCTTTCCACTGAGCCACAGAAATCATTGGAAAACTTATGAAATTTAAGCATATAAGTCACCCTCTCTGTAAAACTAGAAATTAATTTTGGGAGAACATAATCCAACTTCGTTTTCTTAAGAAGCTATTTTTTTGAAAATTATTATTTATTCAAGCAAATTTGTATGAAAGTTATTCAGAAATGTTCGTTTTTTCGTCTTAATGTCACTATTTCTATACCTTAGCGATACGATATCCAACACCCTCATAACCAGACACTAAAGAAACAAAGATTTGTTATTGCTATTCCGACTTGGCTAACAATTTTTAACACATTTTAGGTGTTCTCATCTCTTTTGCTATAAAAACTGACAAAACAAAACATGAAAACTCCTTGTAATTTGAGTTTTGTTTCAGTGTTGATACTCTATGAATCAGATTTTTTGTATGTGTATGGGTTTTACTTACAGTTTTGATAGTATTCTTGTAAATGATCACGGCACAGTTATCAAAATTGTCATTTTAAAACAAAAAACAGCAACAATTTGTCTTGTGACATTTTGTGAAAATATTCTATTTAAAAATGAAAATAAAACAGTTTTCCCCAAAAAAATTCTTGTCAATATAGGGCAAATTGACATAATGCATTGCATTTTGTTGGTTTCAGACACCAAAAATCAAGTTGGTGGTATACTGATCTTCAATTTGAGCCCACAACCACATATGTACGTCAAAAATTGTCAACGATACAAAACTTCATGCAAACTACTCCGCCACAAATTAAGCTTAACGGTCAGATTGACCGGTAGGAACGTTAAAGGGTTAAATTACGGGAAACAATAGACGACTTTTACGTCTGTTATTACCTCCCCTGAAACTGTTGAATATGCCTTTTTATTGGTATACAATAGTCAGTGAGTTTTTAGACAAGTGTTTGGTTGCAATTTCACGTGCTCTTTGTTAATTTCGATACAAGCAAAACGATTCATTGTAAAGTAACGGTAAAATGAATAATGATTATGGATGACGGACGTCAAGTGGCATACTAAATGAATATTCAGAACAAAAAAATCAAATGGAAATATAATATGAAAATTAACCCTGATTTGGTGCTATAAACCGAAACCCAGCAACGTATTTCTAACGGGTGTTATATTTTGTTTTTAAAAGAGGGATGGAAGATACCAGAGGGACTATTTAAATAGTCTGTAATTCCACGGTTTGTATGTTTCACAATTTTGACGAACACAATAGTAAAACTATCTGAATTGTTATCTCGTCCAGATACTGGTTCATTATATATAAAAAGATGTGAAACGAGTGCTATCGAGACAAATACCCAACAAAGTCACAGTGTAAATACATTTGTTTGCCACAGCGTCGCACTGACGTTACGCACGGTATTGGTGCCACTTTGCGTTACATGACGTTCCTAATAAAACGACGATTTTGACGTTGTACCACGGAAAGTTTCAAACGTTGACCTCATATTCTACTCATGTGAAATGCCGCTTAAAATACAGATATTTTCGAAGTTGCTTCTTTAATTGTTGTTTTTTTAAGGCGGTGCAAATAGAAAATTCCATTGACTTTGAACAAAGTCTTAAATTCATGAACAATTTTTTATTTTTGCGAAGAATTATAGATGCAACAATAACACAAAATAACAATTTGATGTCTTGTTAAATGATTGAAATATATAAAAAGAAGATGTGGTATGATTGCCAATGAGACAACTCTCTACAAGAGACCAAAATGACACAGAAATAAACAACTATAGGTCACTGTACGGCCTTCAAAAGCAAGCCCATACCGCAGAGTCTGCTATAAAAGAAATGTCGTTGCCAACTTTCAATGATTTAAAGATGGTCGGGGTCTAAACTTTTTTTTTAAAAAGAAAATGTTTAATAAAATTGAGAATGGAAATAGGGAATGTGTCAAAGAGACAACAACCCGACCATAGAAAAAAGACCAGCAGAAGGTCACCAACAGGTCTTCAATGTAGCGAGAAATTCCCGCACCCGGAGGCGTTATGCATATCATTCGAAAGGAAATGAACCATAGAAATTAATAACATAGATGAAGTGGTGCTGGCTAAACAAATATATATTTTGTACTAACTAGTTCAGTGTCAGATAATGAAAATTGTAATCAATGAAATTTTTTCATTGATTACAATTTTTAAATCAGGACTGTTTTACCAAATAATTAAGAAAATTCATGTTGTGTAGGAATTTACACATTTTGTACATACATGTAAATCAGGCCGTTAGTTTTCTCGTTTGAATTGTTTTACATTTGACATTTAAGGGTCTTTTATAGCTGACTATACGGTACGGGTTTTGCTCATTGTTGATTGCAATAGAGTAACATATAGAAATTATTAATTGGTCTTTAATGGAAGTTTGTCTCGTCATACGGCCGCATCTTCTTACTTTATTATGAGAACGGTGATTCTGTATTGTTGTTTTTTTTTTCCTTTCGCAAACATATTTTACGAGCTATCCTTTCATCTGATATTTTTTCACAAATTCAAGCTTCAAAAAAGGGTCGGCGATCAATATTTTTTTTTATAAAATTTGAAATTATAGAATTTGGCAAAGTATAGAAAATTCTTACACAGACCAATACCTACCTCACAGATTACCAGCTGGTCGAAATCAGATTTTGAATGATACAATTATTTTCATTTTACTAGATGTGTATTTTTTAGTAATTGCTCTATAACATGCACATGGATAAAAAAAAATTCTCAAGCGAACAATTATGGACCAGGAATGCATTCCATGCACTTTTTATATACTATTGGTTATATTTGGTTCAGCGCTTCCATTTTCAACATATAACAGAGTATATCGGTTTACACTAAATCTTCTTAGACTTTAAAAAAAAAAAAGGTTTCCAAACTGATTATTTTTATGTTTTCGGTTTCAATCTTTTTGTTTCGAGTTTGCATTGTTTTACAAGTATAATCAAAGTACTGAAGTACTGAACATCGGATGACCGCAAGTTCTTGTGGATGGTCACAAGCACTTGTCTCAGAAAAAACTCACATTTCTATATCTGAAACTGAGATTTATGATTTTTTTCTGAGAAAAGTTCGTGCGTGGATGATGAATAAATGACAGGGAATTCAACCTCACTGCTTTAATATCTATTTTATTGTGGTGATACAAATCAGTATATTCTGATGTGTTGTTATATATTAAATTAATATTTGTATATAGCAGTTACATGTATGTATAATTTTCATCCAATTGTTTATCATTCTATTCTACGATTCTAATAAAAGTGCAGTACACGTGCATGGTAGACACTCTTCAATAACAATTCGATTTTTCCTATAGATTAGATTTGAGTAGACATTCATAATTTTCCACAGAACTTTCTTGTGATATTCCTCCACATGCGTTAACACATTTCTTTTGTACGTGAGCATAGATTTTAATGCATATATACATATTTCAAACGACACAATATGTTTGTATTATTAATTTCCGTTCTTACATGTATGAGTATTCATTGCAGAAATGAATTTATAACAAGCGATATATCGATGATATCCGCGTAAATATGCGATCGGTTTCCAGTCAAAAACGAAAGTCAAATCTCTATGGCAACAATACATCGGAATTAATCCCCTCACGGTCATCGCGATGTAAGAATCAATATTCAAGCTATGTTTTGTGGCGTTTTGTGAAGATAAAAAAGATCTACTTTACACAACAAAACAAATATTTGCACATAAAAGATTGATTTGTTATATTTTCTTTCTCGAATGAGTTTGGAGTGTCTGTCAATTAATACCTTAGAGCTAGCTGCTACATGTTTGTGTGCCATCCATCATATATGTCGTACAACTACTCTCTATCACTCTCTCTCTCTCTCTCTTTCGTTCTTTCTCAAATTATGGCAAAAGAATAAAAAATCATATACATGCCTATTGACCAGGCAATTCTGTTGGAGATTCGAGAAAATGAACTTCATTCTGTCACACTACTTCTAAATGTAATAAACCTATTTTTCATACACATATTGCTAGGTAGATGTACTCACAGTAGATTAATAAAAATGATCGTTAGCTATACTGAGATTTTATGACATTCGAGTATTTCTCTGATAAAACTTTTTTGTTAAATGAGTCGATGCAACAACAAAAAACGATTGCACGTTTTACGTTTTAATGTTCACGACTAAGGAGTACTTTTTCTCATGAGATTTATTGTGAGAATTTTCATTCATGTGTATAGCTTCGAATTTTTTAATAGCATTGCTAGGAGTTACATATACTGTCTGGCTGAGGAGGAGGATAATTAAGAAGATCTCACTTTTGTTTGCATTTCCCTTTTCCAAGTATCTTGCATGCTTTTATAAAGTGGGGGTGTGGTCATTAATTTAGTAAGATTTTTCTTTGTTATAGCTCCGGGGCCTTGTCTTTATGGAGTATCCCAGTTAAATATTTCGACATCTTATATCCTTGAAACAATGCAGATTTCCATTTTAATGCATATTAAACGCGAACTTTATTTTATATAGATCAGACCATTTCATTTAAATATGTTATGCCAAATATGCAAGAAAAGTCGTATACCAGTTTAACGTTATTATAACGCGAACGTCAAATTACGGTTACGGGGACATTGCGTTGGACATCTTAGATCTTAGATCGTTTCGGATTTTCTACCTGCAATTCAAACAAAAGTACATATCATATCATTTTAAAGGAAATTAAATGTATTTTCCATTCATATCAGTCAACAGGTGATAAAAATTAGAGATATAGTAGAATTTCGTTTGATAAAAAGCCTCTGAATTATTCTTTGTGTTATTTTGTCCATCGGGACATTTTATTGGACACGGGAAAAATGACGATGTTTTTAAAATAAGACCGCAGTTACATAATGATGACTTCAAAAACCTTCTTCGGAACATGTATAATTTTTCTGATATTATTAAAATCTATTTTCGTATGTTATATATTATGAAATTGAAGACAGAAAGTTTTTTTACGGGTTGAGCAGCAAATTGGGACATTTTTTTCTCTTTTTTGATGGAACTTTTCTGACAATCTTCCTACTCTTATAGTTAAAAACGTCTATGCCTTCATTTAACGTGAAAAGTATACAATATAGTTGTAAAATTTTAAACCATTCCATACTAATGAATCCGCACTGGGCTTTCAAAGACGCACATAAAACAAAATTGTAACAGCGGGACACCCTTAAAATGACGTTATAGGCATCGAAATGAGCAATTTTTTACATTAAGAAATAGTCAAAGCACAAATTCATCTATGCTATTGATTTCTATGGTTTATTTCCTTTCGAATGATATGCATAACATGGCTATTTATTGTAAAGGATAAGAGCTTGAATTTGAATAACCCGCCATCTAACCCATATTTCCAAAGTGACACCAATATCGTGCGCAACGTCACTGCCTTTGAAAAATTAGCGGGGAAATATAACGTTATTTTCGGAAAACGTCTTAATTTTTGGCGCAATTTGTGAGGCTTACGAGAGGGATTGAGTAAACAATATTATCTTTCTCAATTTTCCTAAAAAACGAGTATGGTGACAAATATTTTTCAAAAAGTTATGACGTTCCATTTTTTTTACAAAGAATAACATATTTTACTTTGGCCAAATCGACAGAAATATTTAAAAAAATCAAAAATGTTCTTTTCAAATGTTCATTTCTTGCCGTTGTTTGGGTTCACCATGATGTTTTTGGCTTTGGGTTCACCATGATGTTTTTGGCTTTATTTGAGTAAGAATAAATGCTTAACGGTAAAGTTAGATTTTTCTTACCATCTGAAATTATTTAGCTTCAATTTGAGCTCAATTATATAAATTTATGTTGATTAAAAAATCATAATTATTTTTTTTGAATAAAAAACGTTTTTTACTCCAAAATTGCAAAAATGTTCAATTTTCAGCAGCATTTTTTGCAAAAACGACATCGACAACATATATTTTTTTTGACAAAATTTGATTCTCTGTCAATTGAAGAATAAAATATCTTAAAGGGAAAAAATTCTCACCGTCAGAAATAAACTGTTGGAAATACAACTTCAAATTATTAATGGATTCAGTCGGGGATACACCTTATCGCTATTTGTCCGCCATTACTGGACATCACACAAGTTCCCGTAAAATTTTGACGTCATAATAGAAAATATGTGACGCCACATTGGAAAAGAGATTGTTGTATGACGTCAAAAGTTCAAGCGGAACAGATTCTTGGGTCAAGCGGGAATAGCGATAAGGTACGTGTATTATGCAAGGCAATGGGCTAAGCTCGATAAGGAAGACGAAGATACTCTTTCCAAATGGATTAAGGCTGTGAGGTCGTTGATACAAGTCAGAATTTAGAAGCTCAATGGGTCTATCAATACCCATGCTACATCAATCTTTCAAGATCAAATGCTGCAAAACACATGTCCTACCTCCATGACACATATGTTGTTGTTAACCCTCTTGCTGCCAAAGGGACATTTTCGGTACTTATACATCTTCGGATTTCAAATGTTTGGCTTTGAGCGTTCCTGATGAAGGTAAATCCAGAAAAGCGCTTCGGACGCAAGAAATTAATAACGTGTTGTTTTCAATATTTTATGGCTTCTACACACAAATCTTGTTGATTGTGTAGAACGTCAAAGGTCCAGTGTAACGTCACAATACTCAGGGGCACTGCCAACGTCAAAAGACGGCGTCAAAAGTGCGATTTTGGCGGGAATGAAGCAAACTGAATAAAATGCTTTAAAAGTATACTCAAAATGGAGGTCAATAAATGATACAGGATCATAAGCTTGTTAGTACTATAATACCAACTTATTTAACGTGTTTACTAATCATCTAGTTCGTCATTTTCATGTAAAATGTTTCATTCTTTCGAGAAATTTGGTTTACGTTTTTTTTTCCTACATCTATCAATCAAAATATCTCATATAAATCAAAAATGTTATCCCTGTTAAATAATCATAAAAAGGGTAACTGCTATACTTGATTACGCGAAATATTAATATTCACAATACAACAAACACACTTTATTTAAAAGAACTGGATCATTTATTTAGGGCTTAAATACCACGATTGAAATCTCAGTTAGGTTTTATTTTTTGTAAAAGTACACACATTTTAACCGATAGGCTTGTATTGCCATACGATATTTCAATACATTTTAAACCTGTTTCATCATGGAAGCACTGTTTATTTTCATTCGAAATGGAGAGGTTAAGGGCGTTTTTCAATAAAAACGTATTTTCTTGTCCCAGCCACTTTAAAAAAAATGTGTTTGATCTTTGCAAATAATTTTTTGTGCAGTCAGTACATTGAATTATATTTAACATTGTTAAGCAAAGAAACAGTTTATTTTTTAGAGGGATTGTTAAGATATTGACTCCTGAATGGTCCAAAACAACCAAAATGGCATGTCCCTAGACCGCCTGTTCAACATTCATACTCTAAAATATGTAAAAAAAATGAAGAAATAAATGTTATTTTTACCTAAGTTACATAAGTTCTTCAATAATTCAAGAGTATGTTCAGAGCCAACATATTTTAATAAACAGCTTTCAATATAGGATTTTTAATTTCAGAAGGTATGTCCCTCACAAAATGTCCACTACGAAACGAAGTCATTAAAATTTGCCAATAAATAGTTTTATAAAATCAATGTAATTTTTGTTTGCAAGAGATATAAACATTAGGGTCTTACATAAGAAGAGATGCTTTTATAACGGCAATACAATCGTTGGTGAGAAAAATTGAGCACATCAAATGGACCAGAGTGATACCGTATGTTTGTTAATGTCCACTACGAAACGGATCAAATCTCCTTCAGTATCTGGTTTTAGAATTATGAAAAAAATATCAGTGTACAGCTTAATAAATGCTTTGATAAATACAATCAGTCTTGTTATTATTGCAATATAGGGATTGTGGGAAAAAAATAAAACATGCGAATACGTCCCCTACGAAACGGTCCCCTACGAAACAAGTATGGGAGAAAAACGTTTCGTAGTGGACACTACCACTACCATGCAGTCTTTTTTTACTCTTTTTTCAATTATATTCGTGCAAAACAAATAACAAGGGTTAGTTTCATGTAATTTTTATTATGTTTTTATTAACATATGATAGGGTTGATGTCAACTACGAAACGTTCTGTCCACTACGAAACGCATCAAAATGTCCACTACGTAACATGAGTTGTACCTTCATATGTGAAGTGCTGTCTAATCTTTATCGATAAAAATGGTTTTCCAATTCAGAAAAAAATAATATTTGTCTAGTATTTAAAGTAAACAAGCTGGAATGTCTATAGGAAATATTTAAAATTGCAACAAATATGTGTGTTTAGAAGAAGTTTCGTAGCGGACAAAAGTCCTCTACGAAACAGTACACAAATTATGAAAATAATATCATTTTAAAGAATATTTAAGATTGCACTTTTTGTTTACAAACAGGTCTATAATAGAGGTATTCAAACTAACTCTTGAAATTAAATTTTAGACAAGTTGATTTTCCATTTTTTTTAGGACTGAAAATTACGCTTTTATTGAAAAACGCCCTTAAATTAGTAGTAGACACAATGATTTCTATTCCTATCATAGATATACTTTCCCAGTGGCAACCTCTTTTTTCTGGCATTCACCACATGTCTTTTACTTTGTAGGACCCACTGAGCAATAGATTTATTGTATATTGAATTTCAGACGTCCTTAATATTGCTCAATATTGCATGCAATATTTGCCACTGAACGTTGAGAAGATAACAATTAACAGATTTTAAAGATATTTCGTGTATGTCAATTTCAGTGTGTACTTTATCATAGTAAATTAAAATGAATTATTATTGATTCATGATCACTTGTAGACAAAAGAAATTCATTTTAAAGAATTTCATCCCTTGGTCTTACTTTGTTTTTTTAATTCGTATTCTCTATAATTTTGAGCAATAGGTGGTCAACAGAATAATAATAAACATGTTTAAAAAATAAGGAAAATGAATATGGATAATAATTTTATATAAAAAAATATGTCCTCGCCTACCGAAACAATTAAAATCATGATAATTTTAATCTGAAACGTTTGATAATTTACAACAAGAAGTATGTCATAGAATCATAGAAAAGCTGCTTGGAGATTTTATCTATTTTTGTTAATTTGTTCACGTTTTGTTTTTATTTTCAATTTAATTGGGTGCCGTGGTTTTGCCGTTTATATAATGATATGAGAGATTTTTTTTACAGTATTTACCAATATAATACCTAATAAAATAATAGAATAATATAAATATTTTAGTATTTTAAAGGTGGTTTAGAATCCTTCATGGGTTTCACTTGACAAAGATAATACAAATTATAATGCAATTATTTTGTAACATTTGTTCTGATTGGATGACAGCAAGCGTAACATTCTCTATCTCCTTGTCTGTAACTAAGGAAGCCGACATTTTGAATTTCGGAATATATTGACATGTTATTTCTAAAATAATAAACAAAAAACTCACTTGTTGCGCCTAAAAGTCTTCTTTTTATCAAATTTTATTACATTTTGAAGCGGCACAGAAGCCAGAAAACGCCCAGTGTTTATGTTTGACGCCGGAAGCATACCTATGATTTCACTAGTGTAGGGACTAAAAAAGATAACATCTTTTCGCGGAATTTTCTTTAATGAAGATTTCACATTGAAATAATGGTTGAAATTTAATTATTAACTTGTTTTGCATTAGAATAGAGATAACTGTATTGTATTTGAAGCTTTTCAATAAAGGTACCTTTATCAGCCCGCTATGGAAATTCTTAGGAATCTGGTTAATAAACCTAGTAATCCTTTCATAGCCTTTTGATATTTTTAAATGTTATTGAACTGTAAAATTTTAGTAATATTTTATACAAGTATATGATAAAACAAATTATCAATTTGATATACATGTAACAGATTATCAATTTGGTATAACAAATTATCAATTTGGTATAACAAATTATCAATTTGGTATAACAAATTATCAATTTGGTATAACAAATTATCAATTTGGTATAACAAATTATCAATTTGGTATAACAAATTATATATTTGATATAACAAATTGTTAATTAAAAATAACAAATCAAATTGTGAATTTCTCTACCAATAGTATTATTTAATTATAATAATAAGATTGGTTGAAACATAGCGTAACCCAAATTGGCGCATTTTTTTGTGTATTGATTCATTGTTTATCTGACGTCCAGCGACAAATATGCCATTGAATGCTTATTCAAAACTTTCTTAACAGGTTTAATGTTTCTGAAACCCTCTCCCTCCCCTTTTATCTATTATTTGAGGCAGTTTGTGGGAATAGTTTGAATGTTCTCTATTCAGTAAATGGGACCTGGTTTCTTAGAACGAATGATTATAATAGAAAAAGGATCAATTTATATTGCACATTTTCAAATCAGAAAAAATAGATGGTGTGTTTCTAGGGACATAGGAACATGCAAGAATAAAAAGTGCTGGCATGCTTCTTTATCAATTTCGATGGGCACATATAAGGTTTAATAAAACATCCTTAAGTTCATCCTTGCATTTTTATGCCCCACCTTCGATAGTAGAGGGCATTATGTTTTCTGGTCTGTCCGTCCGTCCGTTCGTCCGTCTGTCCCGCTTCAGGTTAAAGTTTTTGGTCAAGGTAGTTTTTGATGAAGTTGAAGTCCAATCGACCTCAAACTTGGTACACATGTTCCCTATGATATGATCTTTCTAATGTCAATGCCAAATAAGAGATTTTACTCCAATTTCACGGTCCAATGAACATAGAAAATGATAGTGCGAGTGGGGCATTCGTGTATTAAAAAAAACAAAGACCCATGGGCGAGATCTAGAAGAGAAAATCCATGCACAATCAGTACAATACTGTTGATAAAGTTGCAGAAGGAACTGATTTTTTCTCTTTATCTTGTCTAGATTGTGGTGCACATTCGCCTGAACATTGTATTTTTACATAAGTTGTTGTTTGCAATTTGATAGTATCAAGAAAAACGTAAATAGCTGAGTGACAACTATAGAATCACTTTTATTTCCATGATGAACCAAAGTGAACATATATATATACATGCAAATTTATAATTAAACCAGCATAAATTAATGCTCGTGGTTTTAGTACTATTCAACTAGGAAAGTTTTCGCTAAAATGAGCTATCGAAAATACAGGTGAATTGATTAATTCTGCTCTAAAATGGGCTCTAATGTCTGCGCTAAAATGTCCCCTAGTAGTTTTTCGCTAAAAATATCTGCGCCCATCTGTTTTCTTGTTCATAATTGAGGAAGCAATTCCTGCTGAAGGTAGATCAAGAAAAACCGCTTCGGTCACATGTAATTTGTACGTTTTGTTTTCATTTTTTATCGATTTGATGACGATAATATATTGCCTTTTATGATTGATTTCAGTTCCAAGTATTGATACGGAAGGAATACTAAAATTATGGTGTCGCAATGAATTAACGTTTTGCTCTAGCGTACTTCAGCTGGCCCCTAGACAACAATATTTACTATACTAAAATGTCCAGAGGCTCCTGACTTGGTACATGCACTCAAATGCAGCGGGGTTAGACATGTTTTGTGAGATCTCAACCCTCCTCTTATAGTTCAGTGATAATGGATGTCATACTAAACTCAAAAGTATACACAAGAAACTAAAATTTAAAACAATACAAGACTAATAAAGGCCAGAGGCTCCTAACCTGAGGCAGGCGCAAAATTGCGGCGGGGTTAAACATGTTTTTTGAGATCTCAACCCTCCCCTATAGCTCTAGCAAATGTAGAAAAAACACAAACATCAATACGCACAGTAAAACGCACTTTTCAAGAAGTTCGAGTTCTATGTCAGAAGAGCAAACAAAAGAAAACAATCACTAGCAGTTACTGTCATGCAAGATCAAGACCTCAATTAAACTAATTGAAAGATATGAATATCAAGCACATCATCCCTGTTGTATTAATTGCTAATTTGTTATCGTCCTGAGTATGCATGAAATATTTTTCACTGGCAACCAACAATCGATCATTTAAAATAAGTCGTTTACGTACAATTTACCCAGAAACTTAGGTTTCAACTCCCTCGCATAAAACATGTTTTTTTTTTACAAGACTTGTGACGCCATCCGATTCAAAACAACATTCCTGTCAAATTAAAATGACTAAATCCACGTTTTAATAAAGATTAGACCGTTGGTTGCTCGTTTGAATTGTGTTATACTAGTAATTTTGGTGCCCTTTCTAACTCGCTGTTCGGTGTGAGCCAAGACTCCGTGTTTAAGGCCGTACCTTGACCTATAATGAGTTACATGTACTTTTATAAACTGAAACTTGGATGTAGAGATGTCTCATTGGCACTCATACCACATCTTTATATATTTATTTGAATGGTTTTATACTAGTCATTTTGGTGGCCTTTTATAACTTGTTGTTCGGTGTGAGCCAAGGCTCCGTCTTGAAGACCGTACGTTTAAACGTACAAATAGGGACTTGGATGGAGAGTTGTCTCAGTGGCTTTCATACCACATATTGGTTTATCTGTTGGTATTGAAAGGATTTAAATGGCACAGGGATGCCTTAGAAGAATATGATTAAGATTTGAGAATATGATATGAAAGATATGAACCATATGAGGATATGGGATGATTACCGTTTCGACAACTAGACATGCATCGTGCATTTTTTTCCCTTTGCGCCATTCAAATGTTCTGTCACATGTACAGTAATAACAATGTTGAAATACTCTTAAGTCTGAGTCTTAACTCTTACTCCATAATGCCGCATACTTAGTGCTGAAGCAGCAAATAGCAATTTAGCAGTCTGTTTGCTCCGGTCGGGGTTCGAACCCACAATTTCCCGTACTGGAGGCGAGCACGCTGTCACGAGACTACTGAGGCGTTTAAAAGTTTTAATTGGACTTTGAACTAGCTGCAAATGCTAAGTAATTGTCTTAAATTTTTTCTAACTTTATTTTTGTGTCTATCTGATTAGAACATATTTTTTCAATTGAACTTCACCATTTGCTCTTACGTTGTGCTTTTATCCCGCTGTCCAATGGAAGGCAAAGGATTAAGCGTTTATCAAAAATATTTAGGGGTCTCATATGGGGTTCTGATCCCAGATCCCGCTTATTGTTTTGATAGATTCCCGTATCCTGCTTACACTATGTACGTTAGCAATTCTCATTTTTTGGTAATTTCCCGTGTCCCACTCGACTTCATGTCCCGTTTTCACGGAACAATAACTTGACTTTTACGTGTCACGCTTACATAAAATCAGCAATCCCGCGTCACGCTTAGTCATAGACCTCCGTTAAACAACAGGAAAACATGGAAAGTGCAATATGATGCTTTATTAAATCCTTTGAAATAATACCAGTTAGCAATAATTAATATTGCGTATATACATGTAAATGTACTAGGTATATTTAAGGTTCATTATATATATAAATGTCACTCTCTATATATTTGATAACTTCCTTACCATATATAATACTTATATTAGCGTTATATTTAAAACTGTTAAATACTGTTGAAGATACTTAGGGGTTATGAATTGACACATGGAGTAAGGGAGATAATACAGATTTATACATGTGACAATCAATACAATACATTGTCGCAACTTCTTTTCTCCTTTAAATTCTCGTTCTCTCTCTCCCTCTCTTTACAATTGTCAACTAATAATCTCTGTTATTGTAAGACCATGAATGAAAATAAATGTTATCAATATGCTAACTAAACTAAACACATAACTATCAATAAGAAACAAAATAATTCTGACATTTTTTTCCTCCTTTAAAGTCTATATCTTTATCGAATGCATATTATTATATAAGTAGTTAAGCAAAAAACACTGTGCATTTACATTGTTATAAACATAAAATGAGCAGTAAATGAAATACGACGTAAAGTAACTATCTCTAAGATAACAATTAACGCAAGGTGACGAGTGAGCATTAAACTTAAAAGGAAATGAAATCTTTAAACCGCGCTGGCGTTTTCAATTCGGAGCGCTTACGGAGAACGCGCTTATTATCTTGTTCAATGCTCGAGTTACTAAGTGTCAAGCCATGTTCGAGACTATTATCATGTTGCGAGTCGGCTCGTCCAGATTTTCAATATCGTCGATATTTTCGCAAATAAGAATAGACGGGGGCTCCGCGCGATCTGGTGGTAGGTCACGGATAGGCACGGGAAGGCTAATGGTCATCTAAACAGATTACTATTGTACACATTCTGAGAATATCTTTAATTTTGCTGGACACTTATAGTGTTTAAAACTTTATAACATTCCGAAAGTTTTACTTTGAAGGACGAGGCGCGGAGTTGATTGCCTGATTTTTTTTTTGATGAAACACCATTCGCAATCACGCGCTACAACAAGGTACCGATCTCGCGATTGGGTCTTTGACCTGTCGCTATAAAGGTAAACCAAACCCCCTATAGTAATGTCAGGGGTCGGACGACCGAGTCGAATGCATTTAGAATTTTTGCTAAATCCGTGATTTTTATTTCGAGCCTCGAGCTGTGCACGAATAAGGTTCATGTCAGAAATTAGCAATTGTTCATGAGTAAACTGACTTCTTTGAGTCCATAGTCCGCGGGTGGACAATCCACGCTGGCGAAGCCTAGAATTAAGTCTCGTAGTAGCATATTGTATTTTCAGATAGAGAAGAATGATCGCATTCCTCACGAAGTAACTTGTCTTCGAGATCAGCGATGGCTTTATCGGCAACTGGATTTTTGTTCCGATTTTTAACACGGCCAATTTCAATTGATATGTTGAGTTGCTTTAAGTATGAATCGTCACATAAAGGGCGAAAACCCGGGGCTGGGTCAACTCGAACGACAACACTGTGACCGTTTAAAGGCTTTAAAGGTATTAATAAGTGTATTATTCCATCTCGCAAGCTACTCAGTTTTTCGTCTTTGATAAAGCATACATGTACTAGTGTACGACTTTACAGTTTCTCTGACGACCAGTATGAGTTGACGGTTGCGCTTAAGAACGTCGGCCACGTAAGATAAGTCAACCAAGTCCGGTGGGTCTTCGGAAGACTGCTCGACGAGGCTCTTCTGGAACCGTTTTAAAGACGCACATGTGTGACAGGAGTCACTAGCCTGGTCGGCCGCCTTTGGCATATCTAAAGCGTAAAAGTGACTCTTTAAGACGAGGTTTAATTTGTGTTTTTACGGATGGTCCACCTTTTAAATATGTAGAGCGGTGACGAGTCCTTCAGGAACGCTACGTGGAACAATGATCAATTCGTTGGGTAGAGCAAGAGGATCACATCGCCGAACAACTAACAAACCGTCATTGCCGATTGATGCAACATTCAGGTAACGTTTGACGTCTTTGATGTTTGTCAGTTCTGGAGGGCCGGGTGCCTTGTTTTAAATGAGCGTGAGTGCGTCTAAGATCAGGGCATTCTGATTGAATATTAATCCTAGCTTGCAGTTTTGACTGAATAATAAAGGGACTGAAATATATTTCCACTGTGCGATCGTACGGAGTGTGGAATCTACGTCGGGCATAAGAGAGGGTTGCGGCTTACTTTATCTGCCAACATCGACAAATGCTGTTAAAAGTCGGAAACCTCCGGAAGCTTTTTTGACAAGAAATGAATGGTTAATATACTCGACTGAAATTCCGACGTCTTTGGGTTTACGGAACACTCCTTTACATTCCAATTCGTCAAATTTTTTTTGGAGTTCTACCAAATTATTTTTTGAATACTGTGGCATTTTACATTTCCTTTGGGGAGACTGGACAGGACCCATATTAACAGATGCTTCAAAAGGACCTATTTCCCCATTATAACCTTCAAAGTTAGGACTAAAAAGTTCACTGAACTTTCGCAGAAGTTCATTAAACTGGGTTTGGAGATCTGGACTAAGTAAATTATCTGGGTCTACAGAGATTTATTTGAAAAATTGGGAAGTATGTGTTGAGTCTATGTAGTTTGTTGTTTTTATGTCACGGATATTGTCCGGAGCATCTGGTGCGTTGCCTATGGTAGTCGTAAGTCGTACTCGACAGAAATGTTCATTTCGTTGTATGAACTGCATGCGGTACTGATGTGCTATTCACGATGCGTATTTAGCCTGCGACGGACTGACAATTGTGGGACTGGGCCAATCTAACGTAGGAGAAGCGTCAGTGTGAGGCTCGATCGCGAGAATGCAATCCGATTCTTTTTCCGATTGGATGTCAAATTCGCCGTAACAACCTGGCTATTGAACTTGCTGATTGAGCCCGGATAAGAAAGGCCTGTGTTCTACGTACGCGAGTATTACTAGAGTTAAGTTCCTCGTTTGTGCTACCATACATAACAGTTACCTTAACGTATTACGATTTTATGTTTGCTAGGGAAAATTGCGATGTCGTTCGATGACATGAAAGGGATACCGGCGAGTATATCAACGTCCAAGTCGTTCACTACTAGGTCCTCTAACTGTAACTCGATTCCGTCTTTCGAAAGTGTGAAATGAAATTCACCGACTATATTCAACGGGGAAACACCGTCAGCTTGTGAAGCGGAATGGTTGCTTTTCTTGATTGTTACGCCGATGTAATCCGTGGAAGAAGCTTTTATCATACTCACCTCAGCACCCGTATCTAGTGTAAGCTCAAGCGGGAAATGTTTATAAAATACCTTAAAGTAAGGAGACTGTTTAGTGCTAACCCGAATTAAAGCAGAAGATACAACTCTAAGCTTACTAGGACCTACATTATCATTTAAAAATGAGACTTGTTCATGATAAACATTGTCCTCAGACTCACTATCGCCTACTTCTGTACAATAAGATTGCCTTACTCTGGACATATATTGTTTGTCTTCATCAGGTAAATATTTACAAGAACTTAAACAATGTTTGGACGGACGACATGCTTGCTTACATAAAAAACAACACTTTATTTGACGACAAGTTCTTATACTACCTGTCTTTTTTGCACTTCTGTCAAAATGTTTGTCTTTTATTGACGCCCGTAAAACCTTGACATCAGTGGCTGAATGAATTTCGTCAAGTAAACTATCAAGTGCCTGTAAAATATCAGGTTTCAAAGAAGCTAAAGTTTTTGACCGTAACTCAGTTCCATATCGCTGCTTCACTGGGTTGGGCAAGTCACGATTAATAAGGCTTAACCAAGTTAGTACAATCAGGTTTTCCAAAGAAGGTGATAGTTCTTCGTCGGCTTCAGGTACATTTGTACTTCTCTGAGGTGATGAATATTGACACCGTCACGAAGCATATTGTCTTCAATAAAACTAGCCAATCGATGAAATAAGTCCTCAGGATGCTCATCTGGTTCCCAAAAGATGCTATTAAAATCAAGAAAGTGTCCACCAGTAGACTGGAATCCGAAGTGTAGACGAATTGACTGCCAAATAGATTAATGGATGTCGAATTTTTAATTATAGTGTTTCTTGATATTTGCCCAAGCATAAGGTCCAAATGTGTGAACTTTTTGGGCTGCTGTTTGTCGGTTAGCTTCGGCAACTGCCTCGCAATCGTCAGCAATGCCACGTAAAGGATTGGTGTTATTTTTTTTTTTAGCCATGTAGATCCATCTTTAAGGAACGCTGCGAAGTTTTGATCAAGGGACAAGATATATTGTAAGTTTTTCTCCATGCTTCAAATGATGTTATTGTTTCAACTTTTGAGAGTGACCATTGTTTTGGAGCACGTGTGCCTGCCATTTTGCAAAGATCAGTTAAGTCCAACAATTGAAAATGTTGTGTTAGTCAGAATAAATGACAAATTTTCCTGCTCACCTTTTACTTTTAGAGTGGAATAATGTTCAAACTGTTGAGTTATTTGAGATGTGGGTTTCTTAAACCGCTGCCGCCACGCCAGTAAGCAGAGAAAACATAACACAAGTGATCGTTAGAAAGGCACATTTAATAATGATCGTGAGGCGGTAAACAGTAAAGGGAAATAACCCATCAATCATACATGTATAATCATGACACATGGAGTAAGGGAGATAATACAGATTAATACATGCGACAATCAATACAATACATTGGCGTAGAGTGTGTAGGTTTTTATACAAAACGTGTGTCGCCATCCGTTTCAAAACAACTTGCATAATGTAAATAAACAATACTAAAATCCATGTAATTGGTATCGGAATCTTCTTACTTTTTTGCGTCATTCAAATGTTCTGTCATGGTAATTATAATGTTGAAGGTTACAATGTACCAAATAAAATAACATGGGCGCAGCCATTTTATGAAGGGAACATGACATAGAGATAAAAATAGATGGCTCTCTGTGATTGGTTGTTATATCTTTTATATATTTTTCTTCTGGAAAGCATTATAAATGAAGTTTCATGCAAGCACAAATGTGTCCTTAAATGTATAGTATGAAGGGCCGAATATTTTTTTTATGTCGCTCAAAATTAGGGAAAAGTTTCTACGAAATCGTCAGGTATCGTGAAAAAACCCAAAATTCACCAAGAAAAGCCATGGGACCATATATATTTGAGTGCGGTAAAATCACAAATAGATATCGAGCTTCAATCAGACAAAAACAGATTTTCCATAATCAGTTTATTGACAACGCCTTTTAAGGAGATAATTGCTAAAAATAGCATTGCCGGCAACGGGGCCACCATTTAGTACTTTATATCCTGAAATGTTCTTCAATTGTTTTTGTCTTTTCTTTTTAACCAATGGCGTTGTCAATTTAGTTTCGATCTATGAGTTTGAATGTCCCTGTAGTATCTTTCGCCCCTCCTTAAATGCAAATTTAGGACGAGAACATGTTAGAGAAAGATGTAAATGAACCTTGCTTTGTATAATAGACCGACACCATGAACCAGCTTTGTTCTGTTGTGTTGTTATACCACTACCCAAGTCGTTTGTTTATGTGTTACATGTTTGTGTATGTGTCACATATTTGTTTTTCACTCACTTTTATTCATAAATAAGGTCGTTAGTTTTCTCGTTTGAATTGTTTTACATTGTCTTATCGGGGGTTTTTATAGCTGACTATGCGGTATGGGCTTTGCTCATTGTTGAAGGCCGTACAGTGACCTATAGTTGTTAAGAGCAATTCTCTGTAATCACCAAAATATTTTGGCACGCACTAAAATATATTTGTTTTAAACTTTATTAGTTCAATAGAGCCACATGAGCTTAGTAAAAAATATTACTACACTAAGCCTCTTATGTTTACCGTTTCCATGGTAACAGGACTTAAAGTGGCAAAAAAGGGGGAAAATGAGGTGTTTACAAATTATGATCAATTGTGACCTATAAAATGAAAATAATATAAATATTCAGACATTTATCACTTTTATTAGTTAAAATAAAACAAATGAAAATTGTATTCAGCAGTAAACTTTCTTTAAAAAAAAATCTATTTAGCCTAAATAGGGGAAAAAGTGCAATAAAAGGGGGATTTTAGAGCCTATTTTGATCAGTTGTTGTAAAAAAATGCAGCCATTTCTTATATTGTTGATTATAAGAATAGAGAGAATGAATTCAGGTTAAACAAGAAATGAAAAAAAATCAGTGGGCAAATTGACTGTGTTGAAATAAATTAACCCTGAAAAGTCGAGTTGTCCTGTATTTACCTAATCAAATTACCTCCCTTTGCGGAGTTCTCTTGTAGAGAAACACATTAAAAACAGGAGGGAAAATGTAAACAAATGCAGACACCAAGGTTATTTTACGATTTTTTTTCATGTTTTATATTCAAGCATAATGGGAAATGGATAAATTTTTCCCGGTGATGCTAGCTTACACGTTTATATATGGTTAAGTTGGTATGATGTGCTCATATTATGAAAATATTGTCTGAATAATGGAACTATGTCTGCAAGTGTATAGAAAAACTTTGCTTGCCGTAACTAGCTGGTTTAGCGTATTTATTCATACATGTAAAATCTGTAACCTCCGATTTATAAAATGAGTGGCATAAAAGATTTCCTACGCAATTGTGACAAGTGCAGTGAAGACAGGTATTTTTGAAACCGTTTTCATTTGAAAGAGACATGTATAATTTTGTGTCAGAATTTTCTTTACTTGAATCTGACATCCCTTTCCATTGTACACCACAACTGAGGACCTGTGACATCCATAGAAATGTTATCATCCAAACAACTTACAAGAAATATAGATGGAAAAATTGTGGTGTGCCTTCAGTATAAATGCTACAAAAGCTGGGGATCGACATGTTGCTCCCAATCTGTTTCAAAGACTTGTTGCAAACAGGCAAAGACCATGAAGACACAGACCTTTTCATTCCTATTGGGACAAGTAAGTAGATAAAATTTTCCTAATAATTTGTTTCTGTAAAATAGATACAGTGATCATAATTGCACTTATAAGACCAAAAAGTAAACAAATGCAGCTGTCAGGTACCCCTCCAAAAATTAAAAAAACCACAGAAAACACAAAAACAACAACAAACCTTACAGTTTTTTAATTATCTACCATTTGCCTTTAATATCATGAATGTGAACTTCTTTAATATACCCCCTTTTAAACTATTAAACATAATATAACATGAATAATGTGAAGTTTTTTTAAACTTGTTTTTGAAAGAGAAAAAAAAATAACATAAAATGCTGTTTCATGTCTCCTTACCATATTTGTAAGGTTTTGTACATGATAATCACATCATTTCATGCAAGTCCTTATGAAATAAAAAAATGTTGCGGCAAGAATTCTGCAAAATTGTGACTTTAAAGCCGCAAACTGATGAGGGTTGTCAGAACATTGATGCCGCTACTGACATCATTCTGGCTTCATTGACAAAAAGCGCCGCAATGTTGCCATAAAGCAAACATATCATTTTCTCATTTCGCATTCTAAATATACTAAAATGATGCCAGAATAAGTCCTTGATGTCACCAGATGTTGCTTGAGCAATTATGATTTGAGTGAGGAATTGGGTGTTCAATTATTGTGAAGACTTGTACAATGTATGTAAATGTAGATTAACATGATTTAAGTAAATGCATGATATTAAAGTTCAATCTCTCATGTAGTTAAATCAAGAAAATTGTCTTATCCTGATAGACATGATAGACCTAAAAAGCGTTTTCAAAAAAGTTGTAATTTTCTCCAGGGACGAATTATTATGTACAATGTAATGGGGCGAATTGATACCTTCTGATACATTGGTCGTCGTTTTGCTTCCCTTTCTTAATTTAACCGTCACTACATTTTGAAGTGCATGCAGAAAGAAGTTTGGTCAATCGTGTCTTTGTTACCCTCTATAGTCAGCTTAAAAGTGTTATTTGTTTAAAAAAAATGTAGTATAATCACGAGTATAGATTGCTAATTAGACAAAACACAACACCTTTGACTGAGGTGAGGGGGCTCCTGTTGGGATCACGGAAATTATGTTGGTGTTATTGAAGGTATGATCAGGTATGGATGTTGCATGTTGACAGTTCATGAGTTACACGTTTTATCTTTCCTTTCTTTTAATGTGGGATTATTAATTTCATTACATTAATTTTGTACATATACATGTAGGAATAACCTCTGAGGATAGAACTTTACTTTCTGTAATAGAAAAAGTTATCATAATAACTGAGAGCACAAAAAATTCATGATGTAATTTAAAAAGGAGTTAAAACCTTTCCTCAGGGAATACTCACCACTATACATATATGTACCTGGTTAGACATAACTTGACCTTAGTCACTAAGCATCATTTCAGCAACAAAACGGCAATATAGCTGTAATTTTGCCACAACTATGATGTGCCGGAAGGATTAATAAGGGCCATGACCTTCTTTCATTCATGTTTACTTGAGATGGGTTTTAAAATTTATGTTTTTATGTACATGTGTACATACTAGTAAAAACATGTAGTTCTGATAGTTATACACAGAATGAGATCAATTGTGTATCTTTTTTCTTTTATATTACAGCATTTTGTAGACTGTAGAGAAAAACTACTTGGAACTAACAGTATTGAACATGTTGAGGAGGTATGTCTTTTAAAACACATGTTTATATAATTTTCCCTGTACACATGTATACTCAATAGTCAATAGTGAGTTTATTAACTACATGTCAAACTTCTGTACTCATAAGTAGTTTTACTATGACAAGAATAAGGAGGACTTTTCATTCAAAAATAACAAAAAATTACACGTTCCAATTTGGTTTTCATATTCCATGCTTTTACTTGGCTGTAGCACATTTTATTTGCATTTTGAATTGGTAATCTGTTTTCATCATTAAGCATTAGTTAAAATCTATTAAAATAAAAAAACAAGGTTTTAATTTAAGGGTAAATTTCTAAATCTTTGGTGTATAAACATGATAAAACATATTACCTATATATAGATATAGAAAGATGTGGCATGAGTGCCAATGAGACAACTCTCCATCCAAATAACAATTTAAAAAAAGTAAACCATTATAGGTCAATGTACGGCCTTCAACACAGAGCATTGGCTCACACCGAACAACAAGCTATAAAGGGCCCAAAAATTACTAGTGTAAAACCATTCAAATAGGACAACCAACGTTCTAATAATATAAAAAAAAAACCAAGACACTAGAGACACGTATATATTACATAAACAAATGACAACTACTGTACATCAGATTCCAGACTTAGGACAGGTGCAAACCCTTATAACCCATTCATGTATTACTAACTCCTCTAAGATAGGTGACTATTCTAAGCTTATTGCTTCTTTCAACATTATATGTATTCCAGAATTTATTATTGTTTCAATTTCAATTATTACTTATAGTACCTTGTTTAAAATACTCTTAAAAAGTTTTCTTTTCTTTTAATTTAGAAGAACACTACTGAAGACAAATACAAAGATGCCGAAGCTGAAATACTACCACCTAAAAGAAAAAGGGTAGGTGATAACTGTATATAAAACAGCGTCATACAATTTATAGAATGTCTCATAAATTTGACTTTTTAGCTCACCAGGCCTAAAGTGCCAAGTGAGGTTTTCTCATCACTTGGCGTCCGGTGTCCATCATCTTCATAGTCCGGCTTCGTCTGTTAACTTTTACAAAAATCTTCTCCTCTGAAACTACTGGGTCAAATTTAACCAAACTTAGCCACAATAATCATTGGGGTATCTAGTTTTGAAAATGTGTCTAGTGACCCATTCAACCAACCAAGATGGCCGCCATGGCTGAAAATAGAACATAGGGGTAAAATGTAGATTTTGGCTTATAATCTCTGAAACCAAAGCATTTAGAGCAAATCTGACTTCGGTAAAATTATTTTTTAGGTAAAGATCTATCTGCCCTGAAATTTTTAGATGAATTGGACAACCTGTTGATGGGTTGCTGCCCCTGAATTAGTAATTTTAAGGAAATTTTGCTGTTTTGGGTTATTATCTTGAATATTATTATAGATAGAGATAAACTATAAACAACAATAATGTTCAGCAAATTAAGATTTGTAAATAAGTCAAATAGAGGAAACAGTCAGTTGAGCCCTTTATGAATTATTGCCATTTATAGTCAATTTTAACCATTTTAGTAAATCTTAGTAATCTTTTAGACAAATCTTATCCTCTGAAACTACTGGGCAAAATTAATCAAAACTTGGCAACAACCATCTTTGGCGTATCTAGTTTAAAAAATGTGTCCAGTGCCCCAGCCATCCAACCAAGATGGCCGCCACCGCTAAAAATAAAACATAGGGGTAAAATGCAGTTTTGGGCTTATAACTCACAATAGGCCGGTGACCAAAGTCGGATTTAAAAATGGAATACAGCTATATCATATATATCATTAGATTCGGAAATATGTGAACTTTGAGATTATTCTGGTCGTCAAAAGAGAATATGGTACAGTTTTTTTCAGAAATCATGATCATGATGATCAAAGATCACATGTCGTGTCCAAGGAAAAACAAAATTGAATATCTAATTCCAATTTAAATACCCTTTTTACTGTAGAATGACCCCTATGGTCCCCTATACATAGAAAATGAAAGTGTCAGTGGGGCATCCATGTATTTTGGACACATTCTTTTTTTTATACAAGGTTATTTTCATATTTGTCTTAGAGGTGCTCTAATGTTTGAGAAGTGTATGTCCCCTATTTATACGACTTTTTGACGACCAATCTTAAATTCAAGTAAAATAATTTTTCTAGGACTGTGCCAATTTTTAGCCCTATACCATGAAGTGAAATGAAACTCTTTTAATAATCAACCTTTTCCTATTCTGTCATCCCACTACAAGCCAAAGCATTCAGAGAAAATGTGACGGGGTTAAATTGTTTATCAGGTCAAGATCTATCTGCCTTGAAATGTTTCAAATGAATCGGACAACCCGTTGTTAGGATGCTGCCCCTGAATCGTTAATTTTAAGGAAATATTGCCTTTTTTTTTGTTATTACCTTGAATATTACTATAGATAGAGATAAACTATAAACACATGATAAACAGTAATAATGTACAGCAATGTAAGACCCAAAAATAAGTCAACATGAGCAAAATGATCAGTTTACACCCTAAGGAGTTATTGTCCTTTATAGTTCATTTTCAACAGTTTTCATAAAATTTGTAAATTTTTACTTAAATTTTCCACTGAAACTACTGGGCCATATTCATTATAGATAGAGATAATTGTAAGCAGTAAGAATGTTCAGTACAAACACATCACCATCACCGAAACACAATTTTGTCATGAATCCATCTTTGTCCTTTGTTTTAATATTCACATAGACTAAGATGAGCGACACAGCCTCTTTAGAGCCTCTAGTTTAAGTCACCTCGCCTACTTTGATTTCATCTTGCACAAACTTTTTTAAAAATATTCTGATGCGACTGGGCCAAATGGAACTAAACTACATGTATATATAGTAAATTTGTATTTCACTGAACTTTATTTTTACTTATTTAATTTAAGGAACAGAACAGACTCCAAAACAACAGAATAAGACATTCATTTGTTCTATGGATGACTGCATTTGAGAGTTCTAGAACCAGATCAGTCTTGACCAACATCTCCTTCAAGTCAGCTGTGAATACAAGCTAGAGAGAGGACCATTTAAAAATCAGACATAAGTTCTATATGCCCAAAAGCTGTCAAATAATGTACATTATTGTCCTGATATGCAAGCAGTCTTATTAGAAAATGCATGTACTACAGACTTCAGTGCCAACCAAATGGGATGAGCATTGAAAGTGAAAAAAAGCATCAAACAGAAAGAATTGTTGACATATTTATTTAATCATAGTGAAAATCTAGATCTTAAATGACCATTATACCGCTGCAGAAAGTATGAGATCGGGTGTATATACCTTAAGGAAAGATGATTTCTTAACTGCCCAGCAGATAAATTGGTTCTTTACTCGATTGACACAACAACAGAGACCAAAGATAAGCATGGCTATAAAGCAGCTGAGTTTGAAATTCTTAGGGCACAATGGAAAACACAGATTTTTAAGGCAATTGAAGATTGAATTTGAACACCACTAAGATGCATATTGCAATGTCCTATGATCCTAATTACAAGATATGGCCGTACAATATGTTTTCTGAATCACAATGCTACAAGCTTTTATGAAATTTGTGAAATGCATCATGGAGATGTATAATTTTGATATTTTATTTGTTACACATTTGAATGTATCATGAACTTTTCATTTGAATACTGTTACATCTTCTTCTTTTGGTCAATATGTTCAGACTTGATTAGGTGATATTTCTGTAACCATAGCAGTTTTAACTTATTTTTGAGAATTGCTAAGCCTCTTGAAAGTTTTGTAATACCTGTACAATGTCTTTGATATTCTTGTTGATTTTATGTTATTCTGTAAAATGCAGACATGTTGGCATAGTTAGCCGATTAGTTTTAAGTGTCTGAACAGATTTAGCATTTTTATAAAGCTATGATAATGTAATTTTTCTATTGATAACTCTTCAAACTTAGAAAAGGAATATTCTAATACAATTTGTTTGTATCATTGAATTTTATTGGATACCACTCTGTTTAAATTCCAAATTCTAACTATCATAACTAAGACTCTTCTTGAAATGATGCAAGAAGCAGTCATATTGGATTTAACCACATCATGTTTACCCAAAAAATTAGAAAAAAAACCTGCATACCTTAAACTACTTTTTATCAGCTTATATTCAAATGTGAAGCGTAAACGAAGCCCCAAAACAAAAGATGTTAGCCTTTTGAACTCAAAGTATTCATATGACGTCATGATGTTTCTAAAGAAGTAAGCAACATTTGCTGGAATTTTTAGTTTAAGCAACTTTATGTCAAAATAAAAAAACAAAAACAATATTTTTATTGACTATTGCATTAGAATGGATAGAACTGTATTACATTTTATTATTTCTGGACATAAATCGAGATTTTCTGTTGCATATATATCTGTTTTAACTAGCTCTGCTACATATCACTAGGTAAATCAATTTACGACAGTAATACATGCACCTACTTTTTATATCTGTAAAGGTTAAAATACAAATACAGTTATCTCTTAAATTATATGCACATGATTGAACCAATATGAGTTTAATATAATGAAATTTGAATGTACTTAGAAGGTGTTTTACTCGATTTAATTTTTTTTAAGATTGACAAGCATTTACTCAAATTGCTTTATAAATAGCAAACTGGGTTTATCTGTATCAGTTAAAAATTAATATGCACAATCAGTTCTTCCTTCCCTCTGTAGTCAATCACAAATATAAATCTTAAAAAATGAAAAAAATATATACTAAATTTGAAAAAAAAAAAAAATTGTAAAATTTTGGAAATTTCGTTACCATAGCAACCATTTTTATTAAATTTCATTAAGCAAAAATATTTCTCAGGACTGAAAAATTTTACTGATTAATTTTGTTATATTGTAAGGAATTTAATGCCATATTTGTATTGAGTAAATATATAAATTTCTATGATTATTATTGACTTGTAGAAAAATACAATTTACGGAATTTGAAAATCTTGTGTTTTTCATTCATTAAAGATATTTTTTACAATTATTTGCCCATTGATTTTATTTTATAATTTGAAAGCCCTTTATTAGTTCTTACTAAATATACCTTACATTTAACTGGGAGACGCTGCATTTAAGAAAAAAATCCACTTCAATATCCTGTATTTACTAATTTTTCACTGAAATCCAAATTTGCCATTTGACCATATCTTTACTAGCTACTAGCAGAATAATTGATAATTGTAAATGTAAATCATATGTGAATTTTAAACAGCTTTAAGGTCATTTGTATTATATTATTCACAAAAAAAGGTAATGTTATACATGAAAAAAAGTACTTAACAGTGCAAAATGTCGTTTTTTCACTTTTTTAGAGAAAAAATATGACCTTTTTTGGCTAAAATCAACATATGTGGTTTCCATGGCAACCGGAATATTCCGAAACAATTTGTTGCCTGTTATTGCCTTTATGTAAGGTACTGACTATTACATATAAGTTTTATCAAAATCTGAGACCATGTGTGCCAGACCCTATTAGAATTTCTTTGGTGGTTACAGAGAATTGCTCTTAATGTCTGTGTCATTTTGGTCTTGTGTGGATAGTTGTCTCATTGGCATTACTACCACATCTTCTTTTTTTTATAGGTTAAGAATTAAGCGTTTATAAATATCAATTATGTGGTCATTTTTATAAATTTCCTGTTTACCAAACTTTGAATTTTTCGAAAAACTAAGGATTTTCTTAACCCAGGAATAGATTACCTTAGCCGTATTTGACACAACTTTTTGGAATTTTGGATCATCAATGCTTTTCATTTTCGAACTTGTTTGGCTCTATGTACATTTTGACATGAGCGTCACTGATGAGTCTTATGAAGACGAAACGCGTATCTGGCGTGTTAAATTATAATCCTGGTACCTTTGATAACGTATATAAAAATATTTGCTCCTCATCCTCCTTCCTTTCTTAAACAAATTTCTAACACTGCATTCTAAATGTAATTAAAAATTTGTAGTTCAATGGTAGTTGTTAGTTGTTGTTTATCATATTTGTTTCTCGCTTGATGTGTTTTGTAGTTTATGATGTCGTGGTCATTTGTATGTTTCTTAACTGATTGAATAAATATAGGAAGGTGTGGTGTGAGTGCCAATGAGACAACTCTCCATCCAAATAACAATTTAAAAAAAAGGTAACCATTATAGGCCAATGTACGGCCTTCAACACGGAGTCTTGACTCACAAAATTACTAGTGTAAACCATTCAAAGGGGAAAACCAACGGTCTAATCTATATAAAAAAACGAGAAACGAGAAACGAAAAACGACAACTACTGTACATCAGAATATGTCATTGTTGAAGGCTGTACGATGACCAATAATGGATTTTTTTACTCATTCGAAGGAAAACCACATGAATAAACAAATGCGTTATGGATGTTTTATGGGGGGGGGGGGGGGGGGGGGGTGTAAAAATCTTATACCCAATTTGATGAAAAAACATTTCTGGTCAAGGATAAAAATAATCCGATTGATCACATCGAAAGACTATTTGTTAGAACGTTTCTTAAAACCTCTTGACTGAGAAAAAACCCCAACATAACACCAATTGAAGTTAAATGAGTGCTCCTTTACTAGGATTGTATGAGATCTGAATATGAAAATCGAACATGCTTCATGCATTTTTTTTAATTTGAAGTTAAAAGACGAATTAGATTGAATGGTTAGAGATTTTTTAATGCCCGTAAAGTTCTTCGGAGCTCGCATATAATATTTAATTTCAATAGAAATGTTTTTCAATAAATACGCTAAAAAAATTAAATATATATATATAATAATGATGAGTTGTAGTTCTGTAGTCGATATCACACCCCGAGATACTCTACTAGACAAGTGTAAATCAGTTAAAACTGCACGTTTACTAAGACAACAAATCTAAAAAAAGAATGTGTGGTATGATTGCCAATGAGACAACTATCCACAAAAGATCAAAATGACACAGACAATAACAACTATAGGTCACCTTACGGGTTTCAACAATGAACAAAGCCCATACCGCATAGTCAGCTATAAAAGACCTCGATAAGACAATGTAAAACAATTTAAACGAGAAAACTAACGGCATTATTTATGAAAATAAATGAACGAAAAACAAATATGAAACACATAAACAAACGACAAATAAAGTCAGGCATATACCAGTTGTTCTCCATTCACTTGAGCTTTGATTTGCCATTTGAGCAGGGACTTTCTGTTTAAATGTTCCCGAGAGATCGGTATTAGTGTTATTTTACCTTTGAACATTTTAAAGTCTCATTAAAACACATTATTAAATATCAAAACAATGTTAATTATGTTACGCACCGGTAGTGTTTTACATTTGTATATTTACTATTTAGAAACATCCTATCTTAATTCTAAAATTAGCACATAGCAAATTTAAATTATTGACCACACTTTCTGTCATCGATTTGTTATTGTTTATTGGCTTATTTTGACGACGAATAATGGGGACATGTGAGGGGTTTCTAAATGTGCAAAGTTCTGTAAAAAACGATTTCGGATTTACACCACTCTTAATTATCCCTTACTTGATCATTCTAAACATTTTTATAAATGTATGTCTTTTTTATTGACCGTCTTAATGTTGTTGTTAATGTTTTGCCTAAGTGGACCCCCTGATATTTTAGAAAATTGGTTCTATATACATACATGATATAGCAGGTAAGACAAAATATTTTCATTTCATTTGAATGTAAACCAAATTACTGTATGCCAAAGTGCAATGTTTCCCATATGATATGTTATTAATATACAAATGATAATGGTATTCATGGCTTTATCTGGTTAAAATATTTAAATTTTTCGAAAACGTGTAATGTACACATTTTTATATGTATATATACAATACACTGCACTTTATCAATGTCTTCGAATCAATCCTATTTGTTACACCAGTTATTTGTCTTTTTTCGTATAACTTGTTGCCACTGGACAAGAGGCAAACAACAAAGACTAAAACAATCGTATTATGTAAATAAAAATCTTGAAAAATAAAACATGTTGGTGAGTGAAGAGATTCGCATTGTCCATTAAGGATGATCTACTTAGATATATAGAAGAACTAAGGCAGCAACCATTTGATTTTCGGGAGGGGCCCGGGGGAGGGGGAAAAAAGTTTGTTTCCAGTTTTTGGAGAAAGAAAAAAAAATGTTTTTGATTGATAAAAGTATTGGCACTGTTTTATACGGCGAACTATGAAAAAAACAAAGGATTTATAAAATAAAATAAAAAAATGTTTTTGAAACTATATGCAATCAAATAATGTAAAGAAAAGCAGGTATTAGCGGCAAAATTAAGCAGAGAAGCAAATATCTTTAACACTGTTTCGCTGCTAAATGTATTCTTAGTTTCTGAAAAGACTGCATTTTGTTCAACACAGCTTATTTTGTCTGGTCCAAATAAAATAAGGAAGTAGCAACCATAAGGATTTAATATTTTTAAGACGAATTTCCAGAATTTATGTAGAGAAGATATTCTACGTAAAAAAATATGAATCATCTAATGGACATCCACATTCACAAATTGGGTAATTTACTAACTTAACTCAAGGAATTTACAAATTAGCTTTTAAAGGACTACGTCTTTGTAATAATTTTATCTGCAACATATTTTCCATTCAATTTCTAATAAGTTAATATTAAGGTACCAAAAATGAATTATTATGTATCCGGATTGTATTTTTATGAAATTTAGAATATAATGATTAAATGGATCTAATATCCAACGTTGATAAACTCCGTATCATGCTGATAGCTAACAATAAGAACAAAACCCAAGCGTTAGCACTCGCTTTATTAATTCATCTGCTTTTTGAAGTACCACAAGGGAAACAACCCAAATCTAATAATACAAAATTTATTGTGGAAGCCCGCAAACAAAGCGCAGAAATACTAGACGTTTCTTTTATATTACTTGTTTTACAAATATTACTGATTCGTGGTGGCATTCAAACAAATCCAGGTCCATCTGAATACGAAGCATCACCAGAAAGTGCTATCAACTCGAACGACTTGTCAAATTTTTACGATATGTTCTCGAAATCACTATCTTACCTTCATCTAAATATCCAGAGTTTAGTGTAGCTCCTAAAATTGATCGTATTGAAGCTGAATATGAAGAATTCGACATATTAGCATTTACTGAGTCTTGGTTAAATAGTAGTCATACTGACGATTTAATAAAATTTTTAAACTTTTATAGTCCTTTCCCTTTTGACAGGGGTTAGTGTATGTTTAAAATAATTTGAATGTATACGACCTGATTTAGAAATTGATGAGCTTGAAGCCATATTGTTGGAGGTTAAAGTACAGCACAAAAACATTCTATTTGGTATTTTTTACATTCCCCCAAATATAGTGGACACGAAACATGGGATAAAGTTGAAACAAGCTTAGATATGGCATTTAAAAATTACAACAAAGACAATATTATAGTCTCAGGGGACTTCAACGAGAACTAACTGAATATTTCTAACTCTAAAGTCAAAGCTCTACTAAACCAGTTCAGCCTACCCCAAATGATAGATGAACCAACATATTTTACAGAAAATTTTACTTCACTGATAGACCTTATAATGACAAGTAACGTAAATGAGATTTCGGACTGTTGCGTTGGTCCACCGTTGACAGACCAAATTCAGTATCACAGTCCAGTTATTGGCTTTATGAACTTCCTAAAAACTCCACATAAAACTTTTAAACGTATAATATGGTTACATGTATATTACAAAGGCGATTATGGTAAATTTAGAAATACGCCAAGCGAAGCGGACTGAGACACGATAATATATAGCACCCGACAGTGTAGACGAAGTAACTGAGAATATAACAAATAGGATACTTCAAGCAGCTGCTATAAGTATCCCCAATAAAATCATTACAGTTCGAAAAAACAGCCCTGTATGGCTAAAAAGTGATACCAAAAAGATAATTAGAAAACAAATTTAGAATTCACAGAAAGGCAAACAAATTTAATAAACTATCAAATTGTGGAATCATTTACCGTTAAGTGTAATAAATTGTGAATCTCTATCTGTTAGAAACAAATTTGTAATCAGATTGATCGCGTCCCTTTATACTTTTATGCTGGATGTCGAAAAGGCTAAACTCTTCACGCGCGACTGAGAATGAATAGTAGTTCTTTAAACTATCACTTGTTACAAAGAAACTTAGTTTCTTTTCTAAATATCGCCATTGTCACTTAGAAACTAGTTCACATTTTTAATATTTTGCCCATTTTATTTGGACTTAAGACAAGAACTGATAATATCATTTTGAAGCCTAAAATTAACGGTACCAATGGATACCGAATTTTACCATTAATAAAATTAACGGTACCAATTTTCTTGCACCAGATGCGTATTCCGACGTTTCATGTCTCTTCAGTGATGCTCGTGGCCAAAACATTTGAAATCCAAATCTTATATAAAAATGAAGAGCTATAATTCAAAAGGTCAAAAAAGTATAGACAAATCCGTGAAAGGAATCAGAGCTTTGTATGAGGGAGATACATTCCTTAATTTATAATAATTTATAATATTTTGTAACAGCAAATTTTAATAACACAAAAAATCCGTATCTTCATGCCAGTACCGAAGTACTGGGTACTGGCTACTGGGCTGGTGATACCCTCGGGGACAAATAGTCCACCAGCAGAGACATCGACCCAGTGGTAGTAATAAAATTAACGGTACCAATTTTCTTGCACCAGATGCGCATTTCGACAATTCATGTCTCTTCAGTGATGCTCGTGGCCAAAACATTTGAAATCCAAAGCTTATATAAATATGAAGAGCTATAATCCAAAAGGTCCAAAAAGTATAGCAAAATCCCTGAAAGGAATCAGAGCTTTGCATGAGGGAGATACATTCCTTAATTTATAATAGTTTATAATATTTTGTAACAGCAAATTTTAATAACACAACAAATCCGTATCTGCATGCCAGTACCGAAGTACTGGCTACTGGCTACAGTCCACCAGCAGAGGAGAGGCATCGACCCAGCTTAATGGTTCAAATATGATTTCAAATAAAGAAAACATTAGTTTATTTTTCATGGTACAAAGATTCATTATTAAATCTAAAAGGTTAACCAACTAATAAATCACACAATACACCTGTAAGCATTTCGTCTCATCAGTTGCATTTTTTCTTTACTTTTCAGTTCATTATGTAACTGACATTTTTAATATTTTTATTATACATGTAACACATATAAAAAAGAAGATGGGGTATGATTGCAATGAGACAACTAACCACAAGAGACTAAAATGACAGAGACATTAACAACTATAGGTCACCATACGGCCTTCAACAATGAGCAAATCCAATACCGCATAGTCAGCTATAAAAGGCCCCGATATAACAATGTAAAACAATTCAAACGAGAAAACTAACGGACTTATTTGTATATATAAAAATGAACGAACAAAAAATATGTAACACATAAACAAACGACAACCACTGAATTACAGGCTCCTGAATTGGGACAGGCACTGTTACATAAATAATGTGGCGGGGTTAAACATGTTACCGGGATCCCAACCCTCCCCCTAACCTGGGACAGTGGTATAACAGTACAACATAAGAACGAAGTATAAAAATCAGTTGAAAAAGGCTTAACTCATCAGATGGACAAAAATACAAGTGGACGTGGCCGGGTACTTGTACATACCGACAACAAAAAAGACACTAGGAACAGATCTTAGAGTACTCGCAGTAGCATGTATTTTTGATTTTTTTGTGTTTAATATATTTAATTTAACAAGGAGAAAGATTAATATAAGCACGTGTTGCTTGTTTCTAAATCCTAATTGCGAATGTGTTTATAAAATATACTTGTATTATTCATGATAAAATATTGTTTACATCAAGCGCGACACGTGAACACCCCTCTTCCCCCTTTCTTTACATAAAACTCAAAACTAAAATAAAATTTTGAATCATCACCAAAAGTATATCAAAAGAGTAATAGGATCTTAAGATTAAAATAGCTAAGAAGTTTGTAAAGTATTAAGCAATAATCATAAATTGTGTTTGAGATACGGCGGGCGCAAAAAAAAAAACCACAACCCTGTTTTAGTTCCAAAGTCACGTAACTCAAAAAGTCTTATTTTCACCAAAAGGTATAAAGATTGCTTGACAATCATCTGAAATAAATATGTTAAGTGTCAGGACAAAATAAGTCGTTCTCAAGTAACGTTGCGACATTTTCACGCCGGACAAACGGACGCCGGACATTTGTATATGTATGAGTGCCAATGAGACAACTCCCCATCCAAGTCACAATTTATAAAAGTAAACCATTATAGGTCTAGGTACGGTCTTCATCATGGACCATTGGCTCATACCGAACACTAAGCTATAAAGGGCTGGAAAAACCAACGGTCTAAGCTATATACAAAATGAGAAACGAGAAACACTTATTAACTACATCAACAAACGACATCTACTGAATATCGTATTCCTGACATAGGACTGGTGCTAACATTTGCGTCGGGATTAAACATGTTAACGGTACCAAACCTTCTCCCTGATCTGAAACAATAGTGTAACATCACAACATAGAAAGACACAAAGGTCTGCTTAATAAAAAAACTGAATAACAAAAAAAACCTGTTCAAAGTTATTACCTAATATAGTCTACTTTTTACAAATTGTGACTTGAATGATATGGAGAATTGTCTCATTACCGCTCATACCAGTGATATCTTCTTTTATATATTTTAAATATCACCTGTCTGTAGTGCTTTGTTTTTAATCCTAAGCCTTTACACACACGATCAGCTGAATCTCATTTGTTTTGGGCCATATAATTTTTACTTGTGTGTAAGCCGTGATATATACGCATTGATTTTGTATAAAACTTTTAGATGACAGTTTGAAAAAAACCTAGTTAAACCAGTGGCTCATTTTGCAGGTTTGCGATTTTTATTTCTGGAGAACTATAGTACTAAATTAAATTTTGTCAAATGGTAAATATATGTATCTCTGATTTTTGTAGGTTCACGGTTTTGTTCAGCTTCTTTCAAGATTTATCTTTAATTTCATTGATATACTAGTATATAGACAGCATTTCATTAGAAAATGATGTATTCCGAGTGTCACAATATATGAAGAAATAGAAAATGTCAAGGAAAAAACACACAAAAACAAGACCAACAAGAATTACACTCTGGTTTTAAAAAAAATGCTACACTGAAAACAAATTAAATATCCAGAACCCTGATAAACCACAGGCTACGATAAGGTGTACATGGAGGGTTATCAAAGGATTTTTGTTATTCATTCGCTATTTGACTGAGAGTCAAACCGGCCACTTTTCATCTTTGGTTGTCATGGTATATCGTCTGTATAAGGAATGTGACTTTTAAATAACTCTGACATTACCTCTTATTTATATACGGAAGCATACATTATACATTATAGGTCAATTTGAAGGTTCGGTCATCAAAACAGAGCCTTGGCTCAGACTGAACAACATGATATGAAGGGTCACCAAAAATGACTAGTGTTAAACCATTCAAACTAAAAAACCAAAGATCTAATCTATTACAGAACTTTTTTTACATTTCAGTCTTGCCTTGGTTGCTATGGAGAATAAGAAATTGATTGTTACAGGAGACAGTGGTGTTGGTAAAACATGTCTTCTTATTTCCTATACTACCAACGCTTTCCCAGGTGAATATGTTCCTACCGTGTTTGACAACTACACTGCAAATGTAATGGTGGACGGGAAACCATATGGATTAGGACTTTGGGATACTGCTGGACAGGTAACAGTACTGTATACACACACTATATTTCTGTTTGTTCGAGTACATTTAGTCTTTTTGAGGGTCTGTATTGTCGGGGTCTTAATTTCTTTTGACTTTAATTGTTAGGCTATTATTTTTATTCTTTATAATTACTGTGGATTCATTATTATTCGTTGGATATCAATTTTCGTGGATTTCGTGGGCACAGTTAAACCACGAAATTTTATGTTCAACGAATGATAAATTTTCTATAGGTTTGTATGCAGACTTCAGCAAAACCACGAAATTAAATATCCACGAATTTGCAAGTTTTTCTTAATCCACGATAATTGGTACCAACGAAAATAAATGAATTCACAGTAACACTATTCTCTATTGTTTATATTTTATTTAACACGCTATTATTCGCTATTCTACTTTTATTTATGGCGGTTTGATAAACGTAAATAGAAGTTATATTGAAAGGGACAAAAGTTTTCAAATTTATGATCACCGATTTCACTCAAATTCTCATATTTGATTTATAACACACTAAATGTATATTTTAATTATAAGAATTTGAAAAAATTACAGGGCATGGGCTTGATAATATGTATCAGCGTTTCGTCTGTATTTTAGTTAGACGCCATCTAATTAACCATCGCGACGACCTTCTAACCCGACAAAACATAAATCTAGATATAAATAGATAGCGAACTCGTGCCATTGGATTTTTCTAGGTCTGAATTTCATTAATAGCTGAACACACCTATTTCATGCGTAGACCTCTCTAGATAAGGGGTTAAATTGAAGGTGACATAAATACGGATTCAGTAAGGTAGAATTTTTCTTAAGTTATTTTGACAAAATTTATATAAACTTGCTGATAAAAACGAATTATCATTTCACTTTTGCACTTTCATTTATGATTGAACAAAAAAAAATAGTATTCTAATTGTATTTATGTCTCGTAAGTAATGCACATTTAAGACTTTTGTTGGTTTAAAATTTTAGGAAAAATATGAGAGTTAAGAAGCTTATAGGTTTTACATTGCAGGAGGATTATGATAGATTAAGACCTTTGTCGTATCCACAGACAGATGTTGTTCTACTGTGCTTCTCTATCAACGACAGATCATCCTTGGAAAACATAGAAAAGAAATGGATACCGGAAATAAAGCACCATCTACCAAATGTAGCTAAAATGTTAGTTGGTTGTAAAACAGGTAATTATTCTCCAGCACACCTCTATTCTACCGGCAATAGTTAATGTAAAAAGTTTTATGCTTTTTCTTTTTAATTAAAGAATTTGTGCGGACCATAGATTCACAACGAACAGCACCTACAAAATGAGTTAGCATTTCATCATCTTAGCACAAAACAGTACTGTCAAAATGAGTCAGCATTACAATATATTAGCTTAAAGCTGCACCGTCAAAATGAGTTAGCATTACATCATCTTAGCATCAAACAGCACAATCAAAATGAGTCAGTATTACACCATCTAGCCCTCACACAGCACCGTCATTATGAGTCGCATTAAATAATGTTAGCCTAAAACAGCACCTAAGTTAAGACACATGTTTCGGAAGTTCACGTTGCCTAATCGTTATATGTCTATCCACTTACGTGGTTTGTTTGTAGTCTGATCATTATTGACTATCTTTTCCATTTTTTTTAACATGTTTTATGTTGCTTTTCTTGAACCGCGATTTTGTTCCTGTTTTCCTTTTCTAGCCTGGTTATTTTAGAGATTAAGGGTTATAATAGAGTCGTATTAACGAATTACGTTGACATGGATTGCATTCATTTAACATATTTCAGATTTAAGAGATTCAAGTAAAGATACATGTATAACTAAAGAGGAGGCAGAGTCTTTTGCCAGTGATCATAGAATGCCATATTATGAAACAAGTGCTCTTACTCAGAAAGGATTGAAGTCATGTTTTGATAATGCTGTAAGTAAGGTTATACAATACAGTAACGAGAAGGTAACAACTTTGCAAACGTAAATTTTTTTTTCGCGACGTCAAACTGTGACATATCGGGTAAAGATGCATTTTTTATGATTTAAAATGCTTTAACTTGAAAACGAGTATATGCATGTACCCCTCTTTTTTAAAATGGCATTAGGTTTGATTGCATATGAAAATTCTTTGACCCGATTTCAAGGAAAAAGTCAACATTAAAACTTTAAAAAATTTAAATTTGATAAATATACCGCAAAAATGCCGTTTTTTCCTGAATTCATGAATCTTTGTTAAAAATTATATATTTCCAAAGAAATTTTGTACATATCTAGAGCATATTTATGAAAATAAGATTTTCATTATGTTTCTCCAAAACTCCGCCTGTGTTTATCTGTTGAAATAAAAAAGTGATTTGAAGATATTGTATGCATATTGAACAGCGGTATACTACTGTTACCTTAACATGCTTAAATATGTACTAAAATACACAACTCTGTATCACATGGTTATGTTAGATTGTCTGATTGTGTTGTCCTTAATTTGAACTGTACTATCAGAAAGGCTATATAAAACTGAAGTCTGTGCTGGCATTCAAAGGTGGTGTTTAATAAATCAAATGCAAATACGCATACAAAATATAAATATGCAAACACGCATAAAGAAACAATGTTATTTCACCAATTGTCATATAAAAATTGAACACCACAATTACCTATAAAGGTAAAATAATTTTAAATTTATACAACAAAAAATAATACAAAAAAAATATTGCAAACAACATTTCACTAAAGTTGCAAGCTAAGACATGTCGAGAAAAAAAAAAATTCAACATAATGCATATGAAATAAAACAATAATTCTAATAGGGTGGGCGGGAGGGATAAAAACGTGGTTTCCAAATTGGATCGATAATTGATGTGCTAAACTTATCTCTTTTAAGAAAGAGCTATATTGGTGAATCTAAAACATGGAGTACGCCCCGAACAAATTAAACAAAATGACTAGCCATTTTTAACCCATTTCTGTATTATTTATGTTGTGGTAACTACTATTAATATTTAAAAACCGTATTTAACCAGTTTTTTGTCTATACTTTATTTGTTGTCCTATTTTTGTGTTAGTGTAGCCAATTATTCCCTATTATTTTGTAAACCCCATCCAATCCCTTACGTTAATATGATAATGCAAATTTCAACAACTTGACTATATAAATTCTTATTTACACTTCATCTTGAAACATGCTGAATATAAAACAGAAGATGTGGTATGATTGCGAACGAGACAACTCTTCACAAGAGACCAAATGACACAGATATTAACAAACGTTTGGCCTTTGAATATGAGCAAAGTCCATACCTAGACTTTATTATGCTTCGACATCGGTTATCTATTTGCTCTCATATGTTTATTTCAATGCAAAACATAACAAGAATTCCAATTCTGAATTACTTAATAATTGAGAAAGATGTCAAGGAACCGTACCCCCCTCAAAATCAAAACAAAACCCACCAAAAACAAATAATAGTGTGGCTAAAAATTAAAACGAGGGAAATAAAGTCAACAATAACAAAACTGTGTTTGAACCTCCGCGTGGTCACTCCAACGACTTTTAAATTGGAAAGAGATGCGCGGCATTATAAAAAAGGGCAAAGACTTGTCAGCTCGGAGTATGGATAATCTCCTGACTATTACATTGCGAAGTGGTCTAGTTCGAAGCATGGTAATAATTAATACCAAATTAACATGTTGTGCTAAATATGGGTGTATTTTGAATTTCCCGCTGGACGTTCAACATCCATCCATCAGCATCATCATTGAATGTGTTGTTAATTGTATCATATTTCATATGCACTCACACGTACAATCGGAAGCAGTTGATTAAATTTGAACAAATTAAATGATAGTAATCTGTATTAAAGAAAAGGAATTTATTCTTAATGAAAATCCATTATCTTATCAAATACCTGAAATGTATTGCTATTGTATTTTGTCTTCTCATACTCTAATTCCCCGATAGCTTTTCTGTACGCGGTAGACTTCACCAAGCTATGTTTACTTATCTGGTCAAACGAACAGCGCAAGTGCGAATGAAAGTTTAGGGGTGAACGATAATGTGGAAAAGTGAAGAGAAACAGTGTTTATTCCTCTTGGTAGACAAAAAAATAATGCAAAAGCACTTTTAAAACTGGAATTATAACGTATAATTTACATATATAAACACATGGGAAAATAATTACAAATACCAAACATTGATTTGTAGGATCATCTGCTAGCTCACTTTTTTATTCCCCGTTTATTGGCATTATGTTTTCTGGTCGTCTGTTCATCCGTCCCTTCGTCATGTGAAAAAAGCATGGACAAGGTAGATTTTAATGAAGTTCAAGTCCAATTAACTTGAAATCAAGTTCACATGTTCCCTATGCTATGATCTTTCTACTGTTAATACCACATGCTCCATGATTTTATATTGATTGTTTATTGTTTTATCGTTCGGGTAAGTTCCTTTAAAAGTAAACATGAGTTGTAAATATAAATTAGCAGGAAAACGGTGTTAAATCGATGAAATGTTTTTGTTGCAATTGATTCTACCATGAATGTAAATGTGCAAAAAGTTATGATAGGAAACTTTGTTAAGGTAGCACAATAAAAATATTTTATAACTCAAACTCCTAAGTTTCAAAATGCTGTAACTTTCTTAATAATGCTTGAAAATTTATAAAAGTGGTATTTATGGATAGCTAACAGATTACTCTTTCAAATTAATGCAAAGTTAGTATTACACATCAGTTATGTGAGCAAATATAATGTTAAATGTGTCTAAAATATTTTTCACCAATTTTCCACTTTCAATTGAAATTAGCTTCTGCATATGTGTATGTATAGTCCTAGATGGTTTATTATATGTTGTTCCTATGGCCATTATCTACACAAAGGTGTCTCAGATTTCAGATAGAAAGTATAGAACACATTTTACATCTAACTGAACATTTTCTACTGTTGTGTGGTTATAATGTTTACACTAATTAGAGATTTATGAGAGAATGGAATACGATAGCGATAATTTGAGACACCCTTTTGAAGCCCATGACGTGTTGATTAAAATTTTCTGTATAGGTGAAGAGATGATAGAGCTAAATTCATTTGAGTGAACTGACCGAGATTTAGCCACTAATTACATAATAATTGATTACATAATAACTGCATAATAAGAATATATCAACCATTTCAATGATTAATCTTTTATCTATCTATATATACCTCTATTACTATTTTATATGCATTCATTAGTTACACCATTTTAAAGGTTAGTGTTTGGAAGTAAACAAATCTTTGTATTGTGCTACCTTAAAAAGATATAAATATATTAGTCGATTAAAACCGTAACATTATAATTTCTAAAAACTGCAAGTATTATAGTAGTTTGATTATCATTTCATTTCAGGTAAGGGTAAGCTGCAGAACGACTGAAAGAAAGTGGTTTCAGAAGAAATGATCTTTATATAAATGACATTGTTGTGCAATAAATAAAATAGATAAAACCAATAAATATATATTCATTGCATTTATTGAAAGTGTGTATATTCTTGTATGCATATCCACAAATATATAACAATATCTAACAATTCGTATTGGTATGCTTTTCTTCAAACGCTTTCACTTAATGTTTATCAAGGTTTACTGAGTCGAATTATCAATCAATATATTCAGACGATAGAATATGCTAAAGGTCAATACAATGATATTTTTTACGGAGACGAAAAGTTATATTTTATTAATTATATTATATGATTATAGACAAACAAAGTTGATAAAATACTAATTCTAACATGACGTCCTTCAAACGCTTTGAGTACACACCCGTGGTAAAATATGAATATATTGCATGGGCTCTTCCGATCGTACTCCCACGTCATATGTTTTTTTATGAATGAGCTTACCGACGTCATAGAACGTTAACGTCAGAATATAAGCATTTTACGGGAAAATACACGCTTGTGAAAGCCAAAATCATCACAACAAGGAAACGTAAACAAACGATGCAAAAATGTGCTATATAAGCCATTGTTTGTATCCATATAAAACAAAAAAGTAAAGTTATAATTTAAAATCATCAAAACCTATCTAAATATGTTATTGTAAATAGTTTAAGCATACCATTTATAAAGTTTGCTCTGTTCTTTTACGTCAATTCAAAAGTGCGTTTATTTATGGGAACGGCAAATAATGCCTTCACCTAAGGCGCTTCGATCCAAAAGAATTGCCGTATTTTGTCCTATTAGAATCGAAATAATTCATGGGGGCTTGTATATATCGTGATTTTACCACGGGTTGTCCCTTTATGCCGATATTTTACCCCTCGCTATCGCTCAGGGGTAAAATATTTTGCATAAAGGGCCAACCCGTGGTAAAATCACGATATATTCAAGCCCCCATGAATTATTTCTTAATTCTAACATGACGTCCTTCAAACGCTTTGAGTACACACCCGTGGAAAATATGAATATATTGCATTGGCTGTTCCGATCGCACCCCACGTCATATGTTTTTTTATGAATGAAGTACACGACGTCATAGAATGATGACGTAATGATTTAAGCATTTTACGGGAAAATACACGCTTCTTGTACCGAAAATCATCACAACAAGGAAACGTAAACAGAGGATGATAAAATTAAGAAATAATTCCTTCATGTCATGCTCTATGCTCATTTTAACATGGGTAGGCATTATATTTGTCGATATTTTACACTGAGCGTTACCGAGGTGTAAAATGTTGTCAAATATACAACCTACCCATGTTAAAATGAACATAGAGCATGACACGAAGGAATTATTTCGATTCTAATAGGACAAATACAGTAATTTATAGATCGAAGCGTACGAAAATACTGTAAAAATGTTTGGCTTTTCTCGTTTTCTCCCCGAGGAGTTTGTGCATTACATTTCATATTTGATAAGTTTAAAAACTATGAGCAGGGTAAATATATGTTGTTTTATAATATTATATAATAAAAATTTATGCTAGCTGCTTATTTGTATACATTTTAAAGGATAGCGATGGAAATAACGTTAATATACACAATAAGTTCGTGCGCATATGTCAAACATATTTTTATGCTCATTAGAACACGGCTTTGTTTACAAAGCGTAATAAGGAATCTGTGGTATAAGCCCAATTTGTATTCATAGAAGACATATAAGTAAATTATCATTAAAATTCATCAAAATCTATCTAAATACGTTATTGTAAATAGTTTGAGCATGCCACTTATTCTGTTTGCCCTGTTCTTTTACGCCAATCTAAAAGTGCTTTGATTTATGGGAACGGCAAATATTTGCCTCCACCTAGAGCGCTTCGATTCAAAAGAATTGCCGTATTTGTCCTATTAGAATCGAAATAATTCATAGGGGCTTGAATATATCTAGATTTTACCACGGGTTGTCCCTTTGTGCCGATATTTTACCCCTCGCTATCGCTCAGGGTAAAATATTTGACATAAAGGGCCAACCCGTGGTAAAATCACGATATATTCAAGCCCCCATGAATTATTTCTTAAATCTACAATGCATCTTAGAGATTAACAAATACAAACATTACTTACTTCGAGAAGCAATCTCCTGTATCCCCTATTTTTTGACATCTTTACATATTATGTTTTGGTTACACACGGTTGTCATTAAAATAAAATGTTATGAGTGTCATACAAGTTAGAGGTAAAGCTAGCTATATAAAGAGGTATAACCCTCCATTGTCTTCATAAGAAAATGCCTGTACTAAGTTAGTTAACGTTCATTTGTTTGGTGTGTTTGAGCCTTTGATTTTACCATTTAAAAAGGGACTTTCTGATTTGAATTGTCTTTGTAGATCAGCTTTTTTGTTATTTGACTTTCTCCTATGCTCCACCATTTGGTTGCTGTTTTTCGTGCCTCCTGACACATTCGTCCGTTTGTTTATAAGGAGTTAAAATATTATTGGAATTCATATACGACATATCGTCATCAACGGAGCAGAATAAATTTAAGATAGAGCTTGCTTTACTTCCACAAAACATGCGAAGATATAAAAAAGGGAAAACAGAAATCAAAATAACACAAACCAGAACAAATAAGACCGGGAATTACAAAAAAAAAAACACCCAACAAACAAAACACCAAAAAATGAACCAGATGAGAAGGCGCTTCCATATACATTATTAAAGCTTATTTCAATACCTTAAGTATTACTGACAATTTGTGTCCACAAATCACGTAATTAAAATAATATAACATATATACAGATATAGTCAAACAATGATACTACCAAACGATTTATTTCAATTATTAAAAGTAGTACATATCATCATAACAATTGATCGAACTTCAGTCACAGCAAGTACTGTATAGAAGGAAATCAAATAATAAGATAACAGTTTTTATTCCAGTTAGTATAACTGTGGTTAAAGTTTTAATTTTTTTCTTATATTATACTAGATTTGTACCAAACTTGGACAGACGCTTGTTTTTCATCAAAAGCTAGTATCTACACTGTAAAAGACATTTTGTAAAAAAAGTATTTCCTGTTTTTACGTATATTACTTATAAATGGACTGTTGTTGTCAGTCTACAGTTTAAGTTTTTAAAACATTTACTCAATTCATTAATCATCTTGAATTTACCAAATTTGGACAGAAGAGTCTTACAAAAAAAATAGTATCAAGATGAACAGTTTTAATAATTGTTTTCCTCCGTTTTGCTGGGCATGCGAATAATAGCTAAAGCAGGCGAGATCCTGTGTTCCGTTGAACCCTTACACATTTATATATAAATAAATATACTTATTTCAATATTGTAATATCCACTTTTATTCTTTTAAGTACATTTCCCTGACTCTGCATGTGTAAGATCAAAATGATTTAATCTGAGACGAAATGTGTAAATGTCATTACTATGCTAAAAAATATTGAAGCTCACAGGCATATATATCGAGAAGGAAAAAAGACTGTTCAGCACCCGAAGATCCTGTTTTGTACACAGAGTCAGTGTAATAACAACAGACAGAAGACACCATAAAAAATTAAATTTAAAGAAAGGATGTTAGCTAATAATATCTTTAATAAAAAATTTACTTAAAGAGGGGATAAATAGAATAAATGAGTTAAACATATCCAGTCATAGAAATAACTTTTTGACTTACCGTCATGACTGTCCACCTATAATACATGAATTAACACTGACCAGGGTCTACTCAAGGTGCTAAAACGATAGCATTGTCCCATTCAATACAGTATTAACATATACATAATTACGGATATTAGTAGTTCCGAACCTAAAATACAATGTTTCGTCCTACCGCAGCGACTTATAGCAGGAGTCACCTTCACATACACTCTGATAGAAGACACTCAATCGTTAAATAAATGATTCTCCTCTTAATTGTAGTTCGCTCATGCTACCAATAAGAAAAAAATATCAACTATGCATTATAAAATCAAATACCAATACTTGATCATGTTGGCTCGGTGGCAGAATTACCTGAGTAGTCGAATATCTGTACCACTGAACTGTTATAACTGAAGTTATGAGTTTGAATCCGGCACGGTTCGAGTGCATTTGACAAGATGGTTACGATGTGCACGCCAGTTTCCTTGGCCAAAGACAATGGACCGCCTCGAAATTGCATAATATTGCGTCATTTAATCCCCATTATTACATCAATCAAATTGAAACAACAAAATAATTCGATTTTTTTTTAATAAACTTGTTATTGTAGCATATTGCAAAATCTACTCGTAACATTGAACACATACTAGTATATCCTCATTAGAACTAGCTGGAAGAATATACGCAATACCGTTCATGAAGGCGGCTTTCATGGTACACTAGTGACAGACTTTATTAAATGTATTTACCCATATCGTAAACTTTGAAATTAATTTTGGCTCGTTTCGAAATCTTGACATTTTAACGTATGAGGTTAAATACTCGTTGAATGAAGTGAGAATCCCTTCTGTTCTTATTTAGCACAACCCGATAAGCCATTTGTAATTCAGCTTATAGAGGTAGAAAATCCGTAGTTTCAAACTATAAGTTCTTTGAACCTTCAGTTCTTGGCATTTATGTCATAACTCTATAGTTTTAATACCTTTATTACATAGTCCTTTGCTCTACGAACAGCACAAACGGTTTAGCTCATAAACGTGTGAAGAAATGAAACATGTGAATTTTTAATAACATGTCAGGCACATGACTCTTCGACAAGAAAAAGAGGCAAGTTGTATTTTAGATAGCAAACTGTAAGCAAAAACTGCACTCCAAGGTATCAAATAGTTATTAATAATACAAGGACACTGCGGTAAACAGTTATACATTTGTGAAAATAATTATAAACATATTATTAACTCTTTAGACAACTTTCACTAATACTTTTACTATTGAAATAAAACGTGGTTAATGGTTTGAACTACAGTTGTCCATTCGGTTTTGATGTGTTTTGTCATTTGATTTTGCCATGTGATTAGGAACTTTCCGATTTGAGTTTCCTCTGAGATCAGTATTTTTGTGATTTTACCTTTTAAATGTTCTCACTGATCTGGAACATTACAATCCCAATGATCATACAAAGGGAGATAACTTATGTGGTTATATGACGTAAGCGGAAGTTATCATACGCATACATCAATGACTGTAATTGTACAAAAAAATCATGAATTGAACCAAAAGGGCACTAAGGAAGCATGTGAAATTATACTGCTTGCACTATCTGATAGTAAGTATTTAATTCTATTTCAATAACGTGTCTTGAAATTTTATTGCACTTTCGTGTTTGCAAAGCATTTGATATGTACATACTTCAGTATAAAAGTTGTTTGACTAAAACGATTAACGTTTATGGAACAATAATTGAGATGATTTATGGAATGTTTTGGTGAACTCGCAGTAAGGTACGGTAATACACAACTCTGTGTTTTAATTTCAATTTTATAAACCTACATTTCATTGTTTATAACAAATGCTGTGCGGATATTCAGCTACAAAAGACCTCATATTACATTAACCTGAATTTGGATCTTTCAAACTAAAATAAAATGAAAGACATTTGTGAAATAGATTTTTAAAGTATTAATGAAACACTTGGTTTTACCAGTTACAGGTAGAATGGGGTTAAATATAGTTTTAAACAAAATCAAACAATGGACATACCTGAACCTACTATATAAAGGACATTTAAATATTTATACACAACCTTGACATGGGACGCTCGTTTTATATTGAGTGTAAATAAACAGTTTTTTTTACGTAGGACATTTTCTATTTTCTCAGTTATTCGAGACAAATACATGTATCTTCAATAGATCATTAGCGGAAAGATATCTATAGTCTTTTTTTGATTCATTGAAAGTGATTAGTCGTGGTAAATTGGCTCGCTAATTATAGATCAGTCAAGCTTTTGGTGTTTTTTTTAATTTTAAAACTCATAAATACAGATTTTAGTTATAACTCTTGATGTGGTTAAATATCTTAATGGCTTTGCTCATTGTTGAAGGCCGATCGGTAACCTATAGTTGTTAATGTTTGTATTATTTTGGTCTTTTGTGGATAGTTGTCTCATTGGCAATCATACCACATTTTTTTTAATATTATACTATTTGTGTAAATTGAAAATGTAAATAGTTGTGTTTTTGTGTTTTTTCTTAGTAAAACGACATTTTTAAAACGTGTAAATATTTGTCACGTTGTGGTAATGTATTAATTGAATTAAGGGGCGGATTTTCGGAAGAAATTAAACATTTACTTTTTTTAAAGAAACACCAGATTTCAAACTGAATAATAGAACTTGTACAATTCGAAACTTTCGAGACTTATAAACACTTGAGTTAGCTGGTATATTTTAACAGTCAATTGACATTGTCATATACAGAACTGTGATCCGCTCCATGATGTCTAATACATGTTTTCTTAAGTGCAGACTTATATGAATTTTGCGATTCTTTTTGTATCAGCAGTATTTATTTTGTTCTCTTGATTTCCTATTTAAGTTGCTTTTCTATTTTGATCAGGATTAGTTTCAATTTAATCGATTGATGACTATTGAATATAGGAATACTACTGGTACCTTTATTTAAACAATGTCTTCTAAGAACGGATGAAAAAAATTTCTAGCACTTTCAATTCCCTTTAACTTCACGTCTCATTATACAGAGCATAACCACTCTATAGTTATTAAGTTTGGCGACTATTCTATAAAACGTTTATCTTATTGAAAATTAGTAGTATTGTATGTCTCATACCTGACTTACGTCTAGAAAGTGAAAATGATGGTCAGTTAGAACAAGTTGCGACAAGAAAGATGATTTGACTTTAAAATTGTAAATGTACTGCAACATTAACGTAGATTGACCACATGCAGTTTATAAAAAAGCCCTAGTTTTTGGTGGGGTTCGTGTTGTTTATTCTTTAGTTTCCTATGTTGTGTCATATGTACTATTGTTACATAGCGTTGTCAGTTTAATTTCAATTTATGAGTTTGACTGTTCTTTTGGTATCTTTCGTCCCTCATTTATATCAACGATTTGAAATAAGATAAAACAAACAATAGTTTCACTTGCAAAAAAGATTGTTGACGTCAAAATTGATACATAACGATTACTTTACAAAATGTTCATTTCATATAAAAAAAATATTTCAGCAAGGGATATGGTTACTTCATTATTTCATTCAGGTCAACAATCATAGTTTGGAATCACTTACAGTGAAACCAGGTTAAAGACACTACTTCAGGGAGTGCACAAATGTACAATAATTATCTTATAACAACACAGAATTTTGCTTGATACAGGTGGTCTCTTAAACAGATTTGACTGTACATGAATTGTTTGAATCGTTTAATGCGGTAAATAGATACATGGAATTACAGTTGTTCTAAATATGCTAAGGATTTTCTTATCCCAGGCCAAAGATAACAATAAACCGTAGCCGTATTTGGCAACACCTTTTAGAAGTTTGGGTCATCAATGCTCTTCTACTTTGTATTTGTTTGGCTTTCTAAACTATTTTGTTCTGAGCATCACTGGTGAGTCTTATGTAGACGAAACGCACGTAAAGTGTATTGAATTATAAGCCTGGTACCTTTGCTAACTTTTAACATGTCGAAATGTCCTATTGTATATGTGTAAATATTTGTCCTGAATGTGCTTGTATTTATGTTTACTGTAGTCCTGTAATGTATTTTTGTCAAATTAATTTTATACTCAACATTGCCATAACAGCGCGAGGTTGGGTTAGCCACAAAACAAGGTTCAACCCAGTCATTATCTTATCTGTGAGTGTTGCATTGTCGTTTTGGTTTACTGGTGCACTTCAGTGTTTCTGTTGTTTCGTTGTTTTCCTCTAATAGTTGATGTGTTACCTTAGTTTAAGTTTGTAACCCGGATTTCTTTTATCTCAATCAATTTGTAACTTTCGAACAGTGATATACTACTGTTGCCTTTATTTAGGTATTATAATATATAACCGCATTCTGATGTAAAATATGAACTGTCCAATTGAGCGGATAGTGTGAGAGTTCATAACATATCAATGTATATATTGATTTTGTAGTTGGATGTTCAGATCCCACAGAAAAAAATAGAGTACTTTATTGATAAGTGATGCGGCAAAATGATTTTTCTCCTAATGCTGGTAAATATAGACAGTTATGTGATAAGACTTTTCAAAAGTTAAACTGTTCCACTTCTTTTCTTTAAATTCATAGTAAAAATATACTGTTAACCAACTTATTTTCGCGAGCGATTTATTTTCCCGACTATAGCGAGTAGAAAAATAAAGCAATGTAAATCGTCGCAAATGAGTAAATTTAATTAATCTATATCATGTAAATAAGATAATCGCAAATTTTTAAAGCAGCGAAATGGAGTACATTTGGTATCACGCGAAATAAAGTATCTGGTGAAATAAGTTTGTTGACAGTATGTATGTATCAGGTTAAATTTGCCCCTTTACCGTATAATGTTCTTACTAGAATACTTGAGATTAGATATATTGTTTTACAAGTCTGAAATTAGTATTATGTAATAGTCATAGCTAGTCAAAACAAATGCAACAAGTATAATGTATACATAACATGTATACATCTCAGTAAAAGAGGATCTTATTTATATTGAATACCTTTGTTCAAATACATCGATCGAGTCCGTGTAAGCCAAAATCAGTACCGTAACAGTACAGTCAATACAAAATTACTAGTTATTCGTACAGATCTGATTATCTACCATAAACAAATGCAAGTTACAAATAAAACATATTTTAAATGTATAGTTAAATCATAACTAAATACAAACTTTGGTTATTAACAAACAGGGATCTCTAATGTCACCAGTTGACTTTTTATTACACTGCGCAAGTCTAAACCAAAATTCAATTACCAAAACAATGAAAAAAGTAAAATCACAAAAATACTGAACTCAGAGGAAAATCAATTTGGAAAGTCCATAATCACATGGCAAAAAATTACAATACTCTGAAATAACCTCAGACGAAATGTTCGAACAGTAAATCACAAATAGGTGAAACTTAAATATTAATATTTCTCTGAAAAGTTGGCAGCATTTCACATCATGAAAGACGATCATTTCTGTTATTTATAGTGTTTATATGTTAATTTAATTGTCCGTTGTTAAAGAAGACACCCTGAGTAATGACATATTAAAGAGAACAAAACTGTGCTCACAATGTTAGATATAAAGGAAATCTTAATCTATTATCTCTTTTAGATTATTGTAACGACGAATGGATTTGACTTAAAATGTCCGGCAAAAGCAGATTGGAGATTGCGAGCAATTGTTTCATGTTATTCAGAGGACAAATATGTATGTTTGTTGAACCTACTGGAAGATAAATATATGGAAAATTGTTCACGTACAGATCAAAGTAGCATAGGTAAAACTGATTTCTGAAATCTAACATTTCATGATTAGGTGATTATGGGTCATTTATCTGAAAAACAGTAGTTCTTCATTTATTTTTAATTGTTTGGCAATGAATGAAATATTCAAGGGTAGAATATCATAAAAATGAGACACTTTCACCAAAGATACCTGGGTTATAAGTGTAAGCGACAGACGCCCGTTTCAACTACAAAATACTAATTAGTGACATTAGGATCATAAAGAAAAATGAGGCGGATTTTTTTTTACAAAAAATAGAGAGCTGTGTGGATCCACAATTCCAACAGATACATATTTTATTATCGTGAGATGCGTATAGAATACTTAATTCCTAAATATGATTCCGCTATAAAATGTTATGTAGTGTCAATGGTTATTATGTTAAAAATAGCGATGATCCTATGACACAATTATTACACACACATATATATGTAAGGTTTAATCGTCTCGTTTTTAAATAACATCATACATATAAAAGATTGTCACATACAAAGATGATAATACAGTATAAACTAATTTTAGACCATTTATTAAATATTAAAAATATATAAAATCGAATCAGGTTCTCAAAAAGCAACTCCGTTATATTGTTTATACGTAAATTGATCTCGCCATGTCATAGTCTAAATATGAATTCTATTTATATTTCTTAAGACGAATATATTGGACGCATGCTTTAAATTCTTGAGTTAAAATTTACAGTGTATTATACTTTTTTTTCTTATGAAAATATTAGTAGGGGTATGTCAAAGAACGTCTCGTCCTTTTTCTAAAAAAGTTCATCGGAAGATACCAAGAACTTGTTGATAAATATTCTGTATCAACTTCACAAATAATACAACATGGTCTTGAAGTATAGATTTTGTGTACTGACGTTTGTTATCATCTTAATTAAGTATTATAGTATTCTTTTATATGTCTTTATTCGATATTCATTTGAAGTGACTCTGTGGTTATGTAAAACCACATACTTTGAACGGCAAAATTATTTCATTCATTGATATTACCTTTACTTAAGGATCTTGACATACTAAGAATGACAAAACTATTTTATTCTATAATACTACTTTTTCTATTAAGTCTGTTTTTTATGATATACATTTGACATGAAACTGTACTTATGTATCCCGTCATACTTTGAACCATACCATTTTTTTATTATCTATTATTATTACTTTTACTGTAAAGTCTGTTTTTTTTTATATCTACTTTACGTGAGTCTGCATTTATGTATGCCGTCATACGACAAAATTATTTTTATGTCTACCTGTGCGAATTTCAAACGCGCAATTTTACACCAGTAATGAAAACCTTCTATCATTTATGGGTAGACCTTACATAGATAAATTCAACCTTATTTGACGTGAAACTGTACTTATGTATCCCGTCATACTTTGAACTACACCATTATTTTATTTATTATTTTTACTGTTAAGTCTGTTTTTGTTATATCTACTTTACGTGAGTCTGCATTTATGTAGTCGTCATACGACAAAATTATTTTTATGTCTACCTGTGCAAATTTCAAACGCGCAATTTTACACCAGTAATGAAAACCTTCTTTCAATTAAGGGTAGACTTTACATTGTTAAATTCAGCCGTATAAGAAAAGCAAAATGAGAATGTTAAATTTGATGTACGCCTTTTTGTGCTTCTGTGTTACATTTGTTGTTTATGTAGTGATATTAAGATGATAACACAATATTGACTGTTGTACCCCTATTTTTGACATTTTTACTCTTTGAGTATGTTTGTTTTATTCATGCATCGTTGACAATGTAATGGAATTTGATGCGAATGGCATACAAGTGAGAGGTTTAGCTAGCTATAAAACCAGGTTCAATCCATCATTTTCTACATTAGAAAATCCCTGTACCAAGTCAGGAATATGACAGTTGTTATCCATTCGTTTGATGTGTTTGGACTCTTGATTTTGCCTTTTGATTTTTGATTTTCCTTTTTGAATTTTCCTCGGAGTTCAGTATTTTTGTGTTTTTACTTTTTAGTATGTGCATTAACGAAAAATTGGTCTGATTTGTTTCTAGATAGACAAATAAAGTACAATGCTAGAACTAGAATAAAAATCATAATGTTTTAGTTATAAAATAAGAGATGAAAGAATCCAAAGAAACGCCCAAACGCATGAGGCAATTCCAATGTATTACAATCAAAAGATAAGAACAGTTTACAATTTATAATGTATATTAGAGAAAAAAAATTAGAGTAATTTGAACCCGATCAAAAATCCGGCGTCATCTCGGGTACTATGGAAGAGCAAGCAAATATTGCTCCACATATAGCATCCGGTAGGCCACTCTTGTGAGTAGGAACTCCATTATGTAGACAACAGTGTTACAATGAATTAAAAAAAAACTAACCAATTGAACAGGAAGTGTGTTATATCATGTTCATTATCCATTCAAAGGAAGTAAGCTAGTGTTCCAACCCTTGTTTAACCTAGCAGTGTGTGATGTCGCAAGATATCAACCCATTGTGTTTACCACTCATGGAAACAGTGAATGTATCTACAGCAAATCAAAGTGTGCTGATGACGGACAGTTAGTATTCAGTAATGATTCTTCTAGCAGAGATGTTACATGTCGATGTGACTATACAAAGGGGTATACGTTTGTTACAAAACCAAAGAACAGTTGTTTTTGTAACCCATCTCAGGAAGATTGCTCGTGTTTTAGAGTAATGTGTACAAAACTGTCCGCAGGTGAGTTTAAAAAAAAAAAAAAGTGATCGACATGTACAGAAAACGAAAAAACAAAACCAATACCTTGTGTTGTTCTTTTAAATGTGTACCTTTGTATAGACTTTGTAAAATAAACAAATCGAAAATATCACTACCGATACAAGTAGCTGATTACTGGTTTCAAATCGTGTGATGTGAAGGTATTCAAGCATCTGATATGATGCATCGAACAAGCTATTGTTTAAATTATTTCAGCAATAACACAGCCGATAAAAGTTGCCTATATTTGTTTCATTGATTGTCGTTGCACAGTTATACATATCAATCAATAACCTTCATCAATGTCAAAGATAATCAAAAGCCAATCATTTATATGTCTGTTTTTATTCTAATTGAGATTTTGACACAGCGATGATTGGAGTATCCCTATTTTTACAATTTTACCGATTATGTCTGTTTTGTTCACGCATCGTTGTAAATATAATAGAGTGTGATGCGACTGTTAAACAAGTTAGAGGTTTCAATCCACCTTTTTGTTTACATTTGAAAATGTATGTACCAAGTCAGGAATATGACAGTTGTTGTTCATCCGTGTGGTGTGTTGTATCAACTGGTTTTTCTCCATTTTATAAGGGACTTTCCGTTTTGAATTTTCCTCGGAGTTCAGTGTTTTTGGATTTTACTTTTTAAGTAAAACGTGAAGTACTATGAAGTTTCAAAGGTTAAATAACCTTTTTTTTAGGCAAAATCAGTCTGAATTTCGGGTATATTAAAGTTTTATTATTGTAATTTATGAGGAGTTTAACAATAATTAAATAAATTGATTTGTCTTCTCCGTAGATTATCAATGCGTCACTGACAGGGAGGTAATGGTGAATTCAACATGTCAGGAAATACTTCAACACATGTAAGTTAGATCTTTGCTGGAAAATTCTATCCTGTAAGAAATGTAATTGTATCAGATCTGTTATCTTTTTTTAAATATGACTGTTTTGCTGAGTATAAATTTTCATTGAAATAAGACGTGTATATTTGTACATCCATCATTCATGTATTTACTTATGCTGTTTTTTTTAATATTTTACAATGGGTTAAAACTGTCAAGAAAGCAAATACAGTCGGCTGAAATCGGTCTTAAAGTTGTGATTATATAACATACACATATATTTAAAAGATTAACATGATTAATATGGAACTTAAAACGGAGATTTTTTAAATATATTGACGAACTTTTTTTCTGATTTAATACGTTTTCCTTAAAGAATAAAAATTGTTATAAAATCAGTGATATAGACCATTTTTTATATATACCTAAATCATCCTGATCATGTTAAATCGTCAAAAAGTAGAAACAGCATAATCGCTTCCTTACCACTGAGTAATGTTTTTTTTCCTTCAAAATACACATTTTAGAAAATTGCGGAAGATATATATAATTGTGGTTTAATGAAATATAAAATGTTTATTAATTGTGAGTGAGGCACGAAGAAGAAAACTGATAACCGAATTGATGACCTTTTTATATATGCAATTGAGTAAATTGTTAGAACTATTAAGTTAAACATGTCTCTTTTTCAGACCATACAACACAGATGAAAATACAGCCCAGTTAATCGAAAGCAACATAAAAGGTAAGCATTTAGAGATAAAATGTATAATGAAAAAAAAACTATGTCAAAAAGTCAAGAGCAAAATCCCCCAAAAAATTAACTCCAAGCAAAATTAAAAAAGGCACGTCCCTAATCAAATGGCAAAATCAAAAGCTCAAACACATTTAACGCATGGATAACAACTGCCATATTCCTGACTTAGTAAAGGCATTTTCCTGTGTAGAAAATGGTTGATTAAACCTAGTTTTAAAGCTAAACATCTGACTTGTATGATAGTCGCATCAAATTCCATTATATTGACAACCATTTGTGATCAAAACAAACAGACATAATAGGTTAAAATGTATACAATACGGATACTGCAGTCAAAATTGTGTTATAATCTGAACACTATAAAAACAAAAAAAATAAAAGTAAAAGTAAAGGATATTCAAGTATGCTTCGATTTTCTATTGCTTTGTATTTCACATTTCACCAAGCCACTGGAACATCAATGACGGTCCTGTAGGCTCTATGAAGATGAATCCAGAATGAAATACTGTTCAAAAATTTCAGTTGCTGTCATATTAAACTTTATTTAGCCATGTTTGGTTACAAATAAGATACTTTTGACATTGCATAATACCGATAAACAAACGTTTAACCTTGTTGTAATCTACAAAAACCTGTTTTGACCTTAAGTTTTTATCTCCTTTTATATTTCCAACAATGTTTGTTTATGACGTTTGGTCGACATTCTTCATTGTATATGCCAATGTTGACATGGTAGTTAATTATCTTAGTGTATCATAGTATCGATATTTCGTGTCGTCGCTGGTGGTGGATATTTCGTTCCCAAGTGTATCACCAGTCATGTAGCTTTTTGCATTGACCTAGATGACATTGATTTGTTTATTTATGTCCAATGATTTATTATAAAATATTGAGTTGCTCACAACTAAAAAGGTTTTCTAATACAACGCAGAGGTATACCTAGTCGTTATTGCCAAATACAATATGCACTACACAATCGTGTTGAAGTTTAATTTCTTTCTTTGTTTTTAACTGAGCAACTCTTACAGGTCATACGTATCTGACATGCATATTTGAACTATCAATTTGCAAGACTTTTCAAATGTTCTTGTCATCCTTTGTGACATGAATATCCCGTAAACATTTATAATTATCATTTCTAATGAAATTGCAAAACACAAAATCCCTTATCAAACAGCAAAATCAAAAGTTCAAACAAATCAAACAAATAGAAAACAACTGTCTACTCTTGAATTTTTACAGGCACATTCTACATGTTACTCGAAGTCGGAGATCGAATCTTATTTAAACAAATGAAATGTTTATATTATTATTTCAGGCTACTCCAATGCTCATCACGTTGCATATTTCCTTATTGCTAGTATAGTCGGTAGGTACACAGTATACTGCGAAAACATATTTTGTATCGACAGGAAAATATAGTTTACTAAACATGCTAAACGACTGTAAATGATTTGCGATATCTATAACATGCAAAGTAACCTATTTTGGTAGGCAAAACATAAAAATAAGCAGATGCAGTATGATTGCCAATGAGAAAACCATCCACCAAAAGTCAACATGTCAAATGAAACAAAATTAGAGGCAACAGTTCGTGCTTCAACAATAACAGAGATGCTTCAAGAAAATATTCTTAGAAATCGACTAGAATCATCACGCTATATCTAAAAAGGCCTCATTGATACTACTTTTAATCCTTTTCTTGGTAAAATTATTAAGATTCATTTTGCCAGATTTGTTTCAAACAAATTATGTACTGCTTTAATACTTGATTATTAAGCGGAAATGAATCATCAATGTACCTTTCATTTTAACAAAACGGGTCAAACATTTTGTTTTCACTTAGCGAAAGGACCAGCATTATACAAAATACTATTAAAATGATTTTGGTTTGAACATCATGGATTGCCATACATTTGTAACATACCAAGAAATAGTTTCGAAGTTAGTATTTGTAAGATTTAAGGCATAAAATAAAATAAAATAATAATCATGTCTTTGGAATTCCATGGATAGTATACCTGTTATACATTGTTATACGTTTTATAGTGTATTCTTCTATAATCATTTTCATCTTAAGTTTTTGAATTGGGTTTAATTATTTTGTAGTAAAACAAAAATCATATTGTTCTGAGTCAATACTTGGAATAAAAAATGAACTAATATAAAATTATGAGCAGAGGCAAAAAAATATAATGATATAATACACCGTTTTCTTGTTTTCAGTTTATTTTCTCTTTGCTGTCGTAGTGTTGTTTAAAGTCGGTAAGCTACAAAGACATCCAGCTTATATTCTAGACAGATATAGCGTTTATTTAATTCTTCAAATACTTCATACATTCACACAATAATCTGGAGAATGACATTGGTATCAATAGTTAGCAATTGATCTATTTGTTGAGAGCACAGATCTCTATTCTGTGTCTATTCAGTTATATAAGCTTTCGTGTATTAGCATGACTAAACAAAAGACAATATATAAAATCATAGAGAAGTTTAGTTAAAGTGATTAGATAAATTTCCTAAGCCATATTATAATTATCTTCAGGCAATGTGTTCTAAAAATATTAGGAAATAAAATGAATTTCAAGTGGTTTTAGGATAGTACATAATTTTTATGAAATTAGGCTATAAACTGTACATTATAACAAACAATTCACAAGAAGGTATTCTGTATTTCAAACACACATTTTTGTAAGGATTCATTTATTTTAGTGGGTTCAAAGTTTCTTGGATAATGGAAAATTTGTACGCTTGTGGATATTTAATTTCGTGGTTTTGTCGAAATGTACATACAAGTATTTAGAAAATTTGTCATTCGTTGAACATTTAAGAGGCTGTCCAAGTAAATATCAGGCAAATCCTATGATATGGGTGGCACAACATAATTTTTTCCCACTGAATTTTTGGTTCCAATGCAATGTTTATATCATACAAAAGATATATATATGTCAAAGATATTTTTGAATCAACAATGGATGGCTCAGAAAATGATTTTAAAGTTCACTAACAATGCAACAAAATTTTGTACAAAATGAACAGTTATCTCCCCTTTTCAATGACTTTTCAGAGCTTTCTATGTCTTTTTTTTCTCTTTATTTGTTTCAGTTAATAAAAAAACAAAATTTAACTTTGAGAAAGAATGAATTTGTGATATGAAATAGATGAAAAGATTTTGAAAACTAAATATGTCATGTGCCATACACTGCCTGGTTTTTTCATAGACACCCTCTTAATTTCGTGGTTAACTTGTAAAATTGACATACAACGAATAATAAGGAATCCACTGTACAATAAAATTGAGAATGGAAATGGGGAATGTGTCAAAGAGACAACAACCCGACCAAATAAAAAAACAACAGCAGAAGGTCACCAACAGGTCTTTAATGTAGCGAGAAATTCCCGCACCCGGAGGCGTCCTTGAGCTGGCCCCTAAAAAAATATATACTAGTTCAGTGATAATGAACGCCATACTTATTTCCAAATTGTACACAAGAAACTAAAATTTAAATAAAACAAGACTAACAAAGGCCAGAGGCTCCTGACTTGGGACAGGCGCAAAAATCCGGATGTAAACATAATCTTCATTTCAAAACGAATAAAAAACACCAATTTTACAAGATTTATATCTATATTCATTTGTATGCAAAATACAATGATGCGGATGTCAATATCGGTATAAAGATCCAGTAATTGATGACATTGTTTATTTTATAACGCAATGACTCTTTCATGTTCGTGATTCATGCCAATATGAATAAATACTTGGTAGTAGGCGTAATCGATGAAAATTCAAGTTTTCAATCATTTTACTGCTAAAATGGTATTCAAATTAATATAAGATATTCAATTTGGTTTTCCTCGAAAACGACACGTGACCTTTGTTCTTGATTTATGAAAAACTTTACCATATTTTCTTTTGACTACCAAATAAATCTCACAGCAAACATATATTCTATTCGAATGACATCTGATATAGCCTTGAAGTATTTGGGACTTTGGTCACCGGCATTTAAATAAAATTTTAAAATCATCTATCTTCTAGAACAAACTCATCTATTAAATCATTTATGTATTGATCCATATTCAAAGTATATCTTTATATATAAATTTACAGGTGATATATCCACACAAATTGATGAAAATGAAACAATAGGTAAGTAAAATAATTTGAATCTTCATAATTTAGAATATAAGATAAAGTTCATAGATATCACAAGACTAAGAAATACTATAAGAAAACCAGGTGTTTTCTATTAGTTTGTTTAAAATTGAGAATGGCAATGGGGAATGTGTCAAAGCGACAACAACCCGACCATAGAGCAGACAACAGCCGAGTGCCAGCAACGGGTCTTCAATGTAGCGAGCAACTCCCGCATCCGGAGGCGGTCTATAGCTTGCCCCTTAAAAAATATGTATACTAGTACAGTGATAATGGACGTCATACTAAACTCCGAATTATACACAAGAAACTGAAATTGAAAATCATAAAAGAATAACAAAGACCAGAGGCTGCTGATTTGGGACAGGCAAAACATTGCGGAGTGGTTAAACATATTTATGAGATCTCAACCCTCCCCCATACACCTCTAACAAATGTAGAAAATTATTTTCTTGAAATCGACACTTGACCTTTGTTCTTAATTGATGAAAAGCTGAACCATATTTTCTTTCTACGACCAAATTAATTTCAAATTACGCATATATTCAATTCGAATAATATCTGATATAGCCTTGAAGTATTTGTGACGATAGAAAGTTTGCAATCCGACTTTGGCCACCGGCCTTTTAAATAAGTTTTTGTTGAGTTTTTTTTTTTAACCCACATTATAAAGAGAGCATTTGAAAATATTTTTACCAGTATTTTATTGTTACAATCACCTTACATAAAGAGAGCAGTCATACACATTACATAATAAATAGTCCATCAGCTGGTAGGGCAAAAATTCAGTTCTGTGTTACACCCCAGGGTACCGCAATTTTTTTGTATAAATTTAAAGAGTAATATCTGAAGAATATTTTAAGAGGTGTTAGACTTTTGAAAAAGTGTCCAAACGGGGTTAAAAGGGGACTTATTTCAGGGTTTATCAAAAGTTTTGTTTTGCACATTATTACAGAAAAATGTAAAAATTACCAAGTATTCAGTACTATACTTTTTATTAAATGGAACACATCATATCTTATTAAAACGCAGGCTAATTTTTGATTAATTTTTAAATCGTAGAGGACCAAGAAAAAAAGGGAGAGAGTCAATTTCCAAAAGTCATGATTTTGAATGAAAAGAAGCATACGTACTAATTTTCTTGATTAAATTGTATATTTGTTCACATTGAAACATATAGCATAAAGTATATAAAGCCTGTTGAAAACAATTTAAAGGTAAGAAACAAAAACATAGAATCAACGACAAACACAAACATAGGCAATCAGAAATGCACGATTCTGTCACAAATGTATGCATCGCATTCATGAAATAACTCACATATTAAAACACACAAAACTGTCAGGGTTTCTAGATTTCAATTTTTTTTTTAATTTAACAACCGCATCACCACATTTTAAGGTCAGACATAAGGTCAATCCATAGAATCATCATCAGTTTAGTCACCTGCATCTACCGAAATATCATTATCATCTTTTCCATTATCTTTGTCGTCATCATTAGCAATATCAACGATTTGATAATGCTTATATCTACAAGCTTTCGAACATTAACATACAGCTATCTGTTCAGGATAAACATTGTTGAACACATGAACATCTTTTCTGGCTCAACCAGCTTTACATGAACAGCACATCAGAATTACCAAAGCATCTAACGCTGGTGGTTGGTCTAGAAAATTGATACTGATTAAAGCGCTCTAAACAATCCAACCATAGTTGTTTGGCAACAGACCAGTGTTGTGTTTAAGAGCAGATTTCCAAATCTTCGTCTGAAAGTTTGCTTGTTTAATGTGCTTTAACATTGCATCTTTTGTATTTCAAAATATTCTGATCTTTATTTATCGATATTTTTAATTTCGTAGCCATATATAGAACACGAAAACCTCTCGAGTGTTTTGACAACTCTTCGCCAACCTCTTCCAAGGTTTCACCAAGATGGAATAGACCTTCTAAAAGCTCCACAAAACGTGTCAAAAAGCCGAATGCTTTGCCTTTTTTGTACCAGACAAAACACTTACTGAATCACAACCTGTATTGGCGAAAAATCCTGGCAGTTTTCTACAAACATTCTCACCAAATTTGCACACATTGATTGCACATTTAATAATCTGCATTTGGGGGATGTATCTGTCAGACTTACAATGTTAGAATTGATATGAAACTGTGAAAATAGTAAGCACATACTTCCAATCAGTGTCAGAAGGTTTTTTAACAATGGAGTCGTAACCTTTGTCAGCTGCATGTTTTTGCATTTTATTAAGAAACATTTTTTATCGGCGTCTTCCTGTTTAATTATAAGCTAAAACCATTCTACGCTATTTCATTTTCAACATATATTTTGTGGCACATACTTCCTTGTGATACAGATAAATCAATACATGCAAGTGTACATCTTTAGGATTGTTTACTCTTTTCAAAACAAAAGAATTCAACAAAAGCAACTTTGTTTCCCCCAACTAACAAACATTTCTTCCATTCCCAAGAACACGATTGTTATGGTTTAGAACTTATGGTAATGATTTGCCCTCCCAAGGACCTGCCGTTCTAATTTCGTTATGAATATTGTGCGAAACTATTCAGAGACAAAATCAATGCGGGACCACTTTTCGTAACTAAAAGAATGGTTTTTAAAATAACAATTGCCAAATCAAAAAAAGTGCTTGGTATCCTAGTTATGGTTTGAATAACTGCCATGTCATCAAATATCCACATATACTTTCCTTAGGAATGAGCCTTTTCAGGACAGGTTTTAATTTTTCATTACATGTGTACCATCAAAGTTTGCAAGAGACATTGGAAGAGGGCCTAATTCAAACTGGAGAACCTATCGCATAACTCGTCTGGGATATGACAAGCAGGCGACATTTTTTTCATCTGCTCTCAATGTTTTGTTGTTCTTATCAGCCATTAACTGCTTGCATTCTATTTCCTTTTTTGAATATGTAAGCAATGATTTTCTTTTGAGTGTTTTGAAGATATCGGTTGACTTTTGAATAAGCCGTTCCGTAATGAAAATTTCTGAAGCAAAATTTCCCTTTTTATACGCATTAAAAATGTCGCACATTAATTCCGAATAAGCAACAGAACTCGAGAACAAGCCATATAACTGCTCAGATTTTACAATGGAATTGGCCAGCTTTGCAGTGTCTGAAACAGTTTCAAAACATCAGTTTCGACTCGCTTCATTCGAGTTTTTCTGAGTTCTTTTGGGTGGATGTTTCAGGGTTAACCATTCTTACCAATTCTCGACATTTTAATGATATTGAAGCTCTTTCATGTGCATTTATCAACCAACGTTTATCAGAATCTTTATTTTAACTGAAACCAACAAAGCCATTTGTTTGTATTTCTAAGAAACCTAAGAAAGTAAAAAGTATTGCCAAACCCCACAACTGACTATTTGACGTTCGTTCAAAGCGATGTTTGTCTAATGAATGACTTAACAATCTAAAGTCAATCACTTTATAGCTAAAACACAAAATGTTATCAAGCACACCTTTATTGAGTTCGATAGAGTGCACCTTTTCTGAACGCAAAAAAAGATCACCTTAATTTGTATTTTTTTCATAAATATTTCGTTACACATTCACTATATAAAATAACTTGTCTCACAAAAACATCATAAATCGACAATTAAATGTTAGTTTTCAGTTGCAAATTGATAATGCTATTGTGTGAATACATTGTACATGTTGTATACTGAATCAAAGACGGTAATTTGATGATTTCCGGTATTTCACGAGTATTTGCACTTACATATATTTTATTAAATAATTCATATTTTAGATGATAAATAAATACTGCAAATGATTTAAACATTGCATAATGATTAATTCTCACGAAAGGAGAAAATATGCCTTAATTTGAACCCAAAAAATCGGATGGTTTGTAATGTAAAAAACATTTTTTTTAAACAAAAAATCTTCCGTGTTACATTTGATATAATAAGTTTTGTATCTGTTTTAGTTGTTTAAACCTATACTTTATTTTTTCTGAATCGATTTATATTAAAAAACTTAATTAAAAATTACTTAGTCATGATTGCTAAATGAGAGGACCATTGGAAGGGACGTTTTTTAGTCCTCTTTTGGACACTTTTTTTTTAGTCTAACACCTTGTATTTTATCAATAAGATAATGAAGTTAAATTCTATCCAAAAAAATCGCGGTACCCTGGGGTGTAACACAAACTCCTTAACTAGCGCGCTTTTGAGAACTAGCTGATGGACTAAAACAATTAAGAGACAATTTAAATGTTAGGCATCCATTTTGTTAGCACTGATTCCAAAAAAGGTTATAAGATTCGAATTACAAAACGTTTAGTTCAGATTGATTCAAGATATCTCTGTGCAGGCTGTTTAAACTTCCTTAATCAATATAACTGTAGTTTTTAAATAAGCTCGTTCTCCTAAAACCAACTCATATGCTGAATTAATAATGTTTTGAGGCACTTAATCACTCAGATATATATTTTGCAGATGAAGTTTTCAGACAACCAAATGAAACGACAGGTATGTACAAATTCTTTTAACCTTCATTGTTCTTTTGTTATGCCGTTACAAGACTGTAGCAGGTTATGTAAAGAGTTGGTGCCTTCAAGCATGTTAAACCCCGCCACATTCTATCCCAAGTCAGAAGCATATATTTCGATGGTTGTCGTTGGTACATATCTGTGATATTTGTTTTAAGTAAAATGTACTCTTATCAATGAAGCCGTTATTTTACAACAATGATTTTTTTTATGTTATTCATATCGGGGCCTTTTATAGCCGAACATAAGGTATGATGTTGTTTATTTGTTACAAGACAGCACGGTTGAATATAACTGCTTTCATCCATTTAATTTAAACCTTGATTGTTTGACAGTGATACCACCTCTCCTTATTATCATAATCATCTGTTAGACAAAATATCTTTTGAGACACGTAAGCAAGCATACTTTTACTGATCAGAAATGTATATCTATAGTTGCAGATGACATATCCACGCCAAGAAATGGAAATGAAACCACAGGTATGTAACAGTTTTAATGAATCTTGATTTTGTAAGAATATAGAATAAAATTCCTCAATATAATATGACTTTACAGCATTACTATTAAAAGTAAAACAACAAAAATACTCGAAGGAAAATTCGAAATTGACAGTTCCTTATCAAATGGCAATATCAAAAGCTCAAACATCTCATTTGTACGACAGTCTATTATATTTAAAACTATGCTTGAACAAATCAAACAGTAAAAAGATGTAAACATTTCAATAATAGGGGTGCAGCAGTCAACATTGTGTTCTTATCTTCATCAGAAAAAAAACCCCACTAAAATATGACACAATAACAGCAACCCAAAATGAGACCAAAATAAGGCAGATAATCAGAAACGAAAGACAAGAAAACAATCAATGACCATTACAAAATAACATAATGGCTGTATGTATGGTATGTACCTAACCACGCCAAAATGCAGAAACACAAACTGCATGTACATTTTTTGGACTAATAGACAATGAATTTGTTTTTTTTCTATTAGATGAAGAAAGGCAAAAGTTTATACATGAACTTTTCCTGAAAGGTGACTGTGGGAAACTTCATTTTGCAAGACTTGTATTTATTGGAAAACACGGAGTAGGAAAAACCAGTTTAATGCGACGATTACTGTGGCACCAGAAGAAAGATGTTACTTCTACACAGAGTACAGACGGGATTGAAGTTGAAAAATGTAATATCAGTATTGCAGATGGAAAATGGAGCCCATGTAAAGGTAAAACGTATTTTTTTATTCAGTTATAGGTTTAAAGATTTGAAGAATTTGCAGCATAATTGATATCTTCATTATACTTTTCACAGGACAAGGTACACAATTATTAAATTTTATTCTTCAAGGTCTTCCAACTTTTTTTGATAAGTATATCTCACACTTGAAAATGTTTTAGTTTTTAATTTAACCATCTTTCTTATCACATGTCTAAACATTCAGATGTTCAATAAGTAAACGGGTGTTGATAATTGTAAACTATTCATTACCGTCGCTTTTCATCACTTGGAAATAACAAGAAAATATAGTGTATGTATCGTTATCATAGAAACAGGCAGTCAACATAGTACAAATGAAACAAATTAAGCTTCTATATAGTTTTCAACAATGCCAGCATAGTATATTCAGCTCTTAAAAGCCCCGATATGAAACAATGTTCTTCAATTCAATTGACTGCATGATCTAAATTTAGACTGTTTGCATTGTTCATCGAATTTTGACATTATAATGAACTTTTAAACAAGTACCTTGCACATGAGAGTATGCACTACTTTTTACATTATATTTAAAGCATTTGTATGTAAAGCGTCTGCATCCTATGACAGTTGGTTTACATTCGCTACGTTGTGAGGTATAATTGATCGTTTGATTTTGTCAGTTTCATAGAGTTTTCCCTTTTTGAATTTACTTTTTCGTATTTTGTATATGAAAACAATGGAGTATATCCAAAAAGCTTTAGAGACATTGTTCCAACCATACCTTTGATTGGAAACTGTTGCATGGTACTAGCAAAAGCTAGCCAAAACAATGCATTGGACATATGCTTGTGCATGTTTTTTCGTGTGACACAGAAACAAAAAAGCATATAATTATTTAACATGTTTAACTGTTGATGCAAATGTTGACACATCTTTACACGTCTTAATTGTTTTCATGTTAACAGAGACAGACGATAATGTACGCAGATTGATTCGCCAAGTGTTTAAAGGGAAGATGCTTAACGAAGAACGCAAAGCAACTGAAACTGTTGATGATCATGAAACTTTGAGTTCAAATAAAGATAAATCAAGAGGTGAATCAGAAAAAGAACTTTCCACAAGTTCCGATGAAAGTGATTCAATGAATCTCTTTAATTATGATTCTACGAGCAAAAGTGATGAAAGTGACGTCTCAGTAGACATTCAAACATTTATCGCTGATAACGAAGACGAAAATGTAGCATTAGAGACTGATTTAAATCAAGTGCAACCGGATATTTTCAAATTAGAAAATATGTATGACTTCAAAATTAACAACTATACAAAGGGAAATGAGTCTGACCTTGTTAACGATGAGAGTATAAACGAAATGACTTCTTCAATTATGAAATCATATCTTCAATTGAGGGAAAAGGAACAAGATGATACATTGGCGTTTTGTTGGTTGTGGGATTTTGCGGGCCAGAAGGATTTTTATGCCACACACCAAGTTTTTTTGTCGAAACATGCAGTGTTTTTGCTAGTAACAGATAGTTTAGAGTTTAGCACTGCTGAGGATCAAGGAATAGATTTTGAAGACTCTGCGCGTAAGTTATTGAATTGAGAAACCGACACCAAAGCAATAACCTGCTTCAGATTGTTATGCTTTTAAATTCTGTATTGCTGTCAATGATTACCTGAAAGATAATAGTTTACATCTACAAAGCGTTGAGATAGGATTATATTTAACAGTGTTTAAGCTTAATAGCAAGCCTTATTCATGCATATGATAAAGTTAAGTTACCTCCGCCACCATTTTTACAAATTTAAGAATTTAGTCATATCTGTGTTTTTAATTCGAATACGTAGCATTGTTTGGAATTATCTCATTATAGGTATCAATTTTGTACATTTCAAAACAAATGTTAAAGGGTTAAAACATAAAAATAAGGAGGTGTTTTATGATTGCCAATAGGACAATTATCCACTAAAGTGAAACAAAGTAGAAATACTCTAACAAAAGTCGACTAATTGTTTTAAATACTTATATCAGCTGTTTTAGAAATGATATGTATTATATGTTCATATTTACAAAACGTTAAATTTTATTAACACAGAGTATGTAAGTTTCTGGTTTGACGCCATTCACTGCTACTGGTCGAGTACAAAAAAAGGAAGACTAGACCCTCCTATCATTGTTGTGTGTACAAACGAAGATCAAATTAAGGTAAAAATGCAAAGTCTTAGAGAGTTGCTACCGGTAAAAACAATGATGGTTTTTACAATTGAACATTTCCTATACTAATTCGATTTCATCCGAATTTATGTAACTCAACCGGAAATTTTTAAAGAGTCAAGGTAGCAAACGGTATTCTTTTTGGGTTTGATACGTTTTTTGATTGTTTTCATAATTCAATTTGAACCATTACATTTGAATTAGACCAACATCATGTGTTTAAATATTAACGACATTACAAATAAAATGTTTCAAATAGCACAAAGCAAAATCACAAGAATACCGAACTCCGAGAAAATTACAAATGGAAAGTCCCTAATCAAATAGCAAACTCAGAAGTTCGAACACGTAAAACGAATGGATAACAACTGTAATATTCCTGACTTGGTACAAGCATTTTCGTATGTAGGAAATGATGGCTTAAACCAGGTGTTTATAGCTCGCTAAACCGCTCATTTGTATGACATTCTCATCAAATTCGATTATATTGCCAACGTTGTGATAACAAAACAAACAGATATTATAGGTGTGAATTTCAAAATAGAGATACATCAGTCAATATTGTGTTATAGTTTTAATCACTATAAAACAAAAACCATATAGATAACAAAGAAGCACAAACGACAGTTAAACAAAGCAAATGAAATGAAAGACAAGAATCACAATTACACAATGACGGGATGTATAAGTACAGAGCTACTTCATGTAAGATAATAAGTTCCTACATTTACCTAAATAAGAGTTCTTTATCTTGTCTCGTGCTTTCTGTTAAACTATAAAACGAAGTGTTCAAAATTCCTGGTTGTTTTATGTTTCAAATCCCACTTTTAAATGAATGCTGTTTTATTTTAACAATTATGTTGAGAAATGATGTATTAAAGTAACGGTAATTACAGTCACTTGAAACAATTGAAGTATAGCAAAGGAGATAAATAAAGTCTCATTTATCAATAAAAATTAATGATTCTTTTTAATCTTATTTCCTTACGTCAAATACGTATTATGAAACAGTTTGCCTTAAATGTATTGAAGGAACCTTCAGAGAGAGAAAAACGACAGAAAAAATTTAAAGAGAATCTAAGAAAAGTTTTGAATAACCAGGAAAAGAAAGGACATTTGAGAAACATTTATTTCATTTCTAATACTGAGGATACTGATATTGTGTTTGAAAAGATTAGACAAGACATTTCACGTCAAGCTATGGAAATGGAAGATTGGGGCAAAGACTGTCCGTTAAAATGGCTTTTATTTCAACAAGTCTTATTGAAGTTAAAAGACAACAATGTACCAATTTCATCAACAAACGCATTGCTAAACATTGCAAAACATAAAGATATTGATATCAGCGAAGATAATGAAGTAAAACAATGCTTGCAATACTGTCATGATATGGGAACAGTTGTCTTCTTTGACGAAGAAAATTTAGCAGATCACGTTATTTTGGATCCTAAATGGTTGATAAATGCCTTTAGATGTCTTGTTAGTGATAAAATTGATAATGTAATCGAAGTTTCAGATGACTGGGAAACATTGACAGAAACTGGTCAATTGACAGATTCACTCATATCTCGCCTATTCGAGAAAGAACCAGAATTAAAATTTGTAGAGAACAAAGCACATTTAGTTGAAGTGATGAAACGATTTGATATAATTGTGAATTTAAAAGACTCAAATAAATTATACATGCCTTGCATGATAAAGTCATGTTCTTACTCTGAGTTTCAAAATCAGTTTTGTGAGAAATTTCAACCATTTTACAAAACTAGCTGGTTATGTTTAGAATTCAAGTTTCTTCCTCCAGCTTTCTTCAACCACGTTATTGCATGGTACATAAAGCAGTACCATGTGAGTGTTATAATCGATAAACAAATTCGACGCAAAAGAAATGCATTATATCGCCAGGTTGGTGTATTTGATTTGGATTCGTCTGGATGTCAACAACTTGTGGTTTGTGAAGGCCCTAATACCATAGCCCTTCAGGTATTGAATTCACGTATGTCAAATAAAACTTACGGAAAATTGAGATCAGAATTACATCGATTCGTAGAAACACTGCGAAAGCGCTATAGTCTGCAAATACCATATTCAAATACATTTACATGTAAAGATGGGGATTTTGCAATCAATCGAACTAAATTTGAAGATTTACTCACTACGGATTACCGGTGCTTAGAGCATAATACAAACCACTTATCAGACGATTTAGTAAAGCCGTGGGGTTTAAGTAAAGAGTTAGAGTAAGTACAACATTAACTCTTTTGTATTGTTTTTTTTTTTGCAACATACTTGACAACATATGACAGTGCATAACTAAAGTATTCTTATTATCTTATAACTGTTTAATATCATCATCATAGTTCTTCCCGGTAAAAGTATTTTGCTTCGTATTCTGATTTTAACAACATCACTAATGTTCCTAAAACTAATGGCAGAAAAAAGGAGGTCTCTCGTTTAATAAATGTACAATTAAATACCAAGGTGGACATTTGAGACATTTATTTAGTACATTTTTTTTTTAGCAAAATGTTCGTATGTCCAATACCAGTTTTACATGGTATTATTCATGAACAAATATGTATGATGTGGTGGAAACACAGTATAACTAAAATTCCACACACTAAGGCAATTTCAAAAGATAATTTTCACCACAAATCTGACAAAATCAAATTATATCAATCAACGGAACCAGTAAAGTCAACTTTCATATTCTCGAGTTGGTACATACATTTTTCTAAGAAAAAGGTTTTATAGCTAGTTAAAATCAGAGAAACGTGCATCTCTAAAGTTAATTTTCGATTTATGATCTGCATGTCCCTCTGGAAGTGTTCGCCTCTCTCTTCTAGACAAAACTATTTCGGGTTGGTTAACTTGGAAAATTCTCAGTTTTATGTAACAATATTTACGCAGCGCTTGAATATGAATAACATGTCCTTGTGATGGAAACATAAATCTTTTTTTCGAAAGTTTCAAGATGCAATTATGAATCAGAAAACCTTTAACAACCGGCTCTTTTTTGGGTTAGTTTTGTTAAGTTTTAATATACAGTATGCCTTTGACTTTTTACCGTTTTTGGGTTTGTATCGCTATGTTATTCATGTTATTGTTGATTGCTGTCTGATAGATTTTGATAATCTGTTTGTACTTTCTAATATTTTCGTGAGCATGTCAAATCAAAGAAATATTACGAAATTATTCTTTTAAAGTAACGAAATTTGACATGAAATTAATTGTAATACGTTTATTAAACCACACCCTTGTTTCTGTTACATGGAATACGATAGAAAATACCAGAGGACTTTCTAAACTAATTCAAATGTTGAAAAACTGACATCGCTACATGCATGTGTGGCAAAAATAAAAAAAAATTACTAACAAATCCATAAAACAATTATATAGGCAACTTACGAACAATAAGTACTTCCTACTCTACACGTGTCACCAATTGATGATATTGTGTTTATAAAATGTCACTACCTAGTAAAAAAAGTAAAATTCTAACGAAAGTTGAAACATAGTCGCAATCATATGATAATCTTATACTTCAACAATCAACAAACTCGTCAGTGATGTCAGTATTACATATCATGATGATAGTATAGTAAAATTAGTATTTAGTTAATTATTTATCATAATTGTAAAAGTGGGTAAGACCTTTGAATAGAGAGTGTGTGGCTTAAAACGATAACACAGTAACATGAGTAATGAATTCACAATAGCATTCTCGATATATAGTGTAATTGGACATGCTGGTCATATCGGGGTCGTTTGCAACTAAACCTTAGTTGGGTTTGCCAAATTATGAATACCGTACCATGACCTATATTTCTGCATATCTTTGTCGATATGCACAATATATTTTAGGTAGTCTTAGTAAAAGAAAATTGACCTAAAACAATTATTTTCAGTCTTTCATTTAATTTCAGTGAATATTCACTGCAGTACTTCCAATACTGCTCAGACAATTCACCTGTGGTCAATATAGATCTGTTATATCCATTTACAAATAAGGACATGTGATATGAATGTCAATGGGACAACAATAAACCATATAATGTTCATCAGTTTAGATACCTCCTATATTTACAGAACCGAATTTACTCTAAAACAAATGTTGATAACAGTATTGAATTTACCATAATGACAATGGTGTTGCATTATTTCCAAATGCTTTTTGACTATGACAGTCAAGTTATTGTTCCTCTTTTATCGTTTATTGAACAATAAAAATAATGAGATAATAGGAATTTTCTGTAGATTATGTCACAAAGGTGGTTGGTCTATAATATCAAGAACAATTACGATTATTCTTTTATCATTTATCGTCACTTATGTACATATAAAGTGTCTTATGTCTTGATACAAAGGCAACATTTACGCATAATTAATCGTGTTATATTTGTTTTTATGATTTCAGGAGACAGAGGCATAGAAGGTAAGTAGTTTCATAGTTTAGAATGCTTGTTTGATCATTGAACGATGATTGTCCGTCAGAAGGGGACGATAAAAGGATAACCCGTGTTAAGAGAGAGTCACATCTCTTGCACGTAAAAGACACCCTTGTAGATTTCGAAAAAGTGTAGGCCAATGCCACTACAAGGCAGCACTCGCACCCGCAAAGAGGAAAGGGATAAAAATAAGTTGCAAAACTTTTCCCAATCCACTGTAAATAAAAAAATTTATACTAGTAACACATTCCATGAATAAGAATGTATCTAGTTAATAAATAATTTGAATAAAGTTATGTTTGATTCATTATTCCAGGGAGCGCATAGAACTAGAGAAAGTATTACCTTAATTACGAGATTTATTTTCTGTCATTGTTCATTGTTCTGTAACTCAATTTAATGATGAAGAGAAGTGTCTTCATTAGTGGATTTTATACAGTATATTTTTACACCATAACTTTGATACAAAAAAAAAAATTCACTACTTAAATAATCGGAAGTGATGTCTTTAAAACTTTTAGAATTCCCGAATATTCTAAACTATGATCTGCTTTAGTAATGATTGATAAAATAATAACGTTTTTCTTTGAAACTTATTTTTCACTTAAGCAAAACTATTGATCATTGGTCTGCAGGTGATTAAAAGTATGCATTATACTTTCGTCAATTTATTATTTTTATTATTTTCAGACATGATTTATTTTTTTAGAATTAATAAATGTTTATGCCTCTGGTTATTCTATTGAAAGAAGTAAGATCATAATTGACATTATCATCTAAAACTTTAATGTACTATAATGTTATACTGTGTCAAAGTGCTATGGATCCGGCAATGATTGATATTATACTTTTAGTCCGTGCGCTGTTTGGAAAGCAAGATATGTCTTTTGAGCAACACAAACAATTTCATTCTCTAAACCAAATCATGTTTCAACTTTCCGAATTTTTACTTTCAACATGAACAACGACCTCCTTTATAAATGGTTTATCATTTCAGTAAATATGTAAGGCAAACTATCATCCTCTGAAATTTTGTCCACCAATAAATATTTTATCATTCAATTAATGATGTTACATACACATATTGTAGTTAGTTACCAAAAAAGGACAAAACGTTTTATCAATTTTAATATTACTTTGTTTTCATATAGAGTGTTCTCATGCCTTATTATCAGATTACGAAAGATAAAAATACATAAGTAATCATATGCATTGAAAAGGTCAGAACGTTAATATAAATGTACAAACATTTTAGATTACTTTTATAGAAAAGACAAATACGTTAATTGCACCTGTTTATTGGTATGATAACTGAGTTTTACTTGACCTCACACGAACAAGAGTTTTGATAATCATTGTGTTTGTGATTATCATGATTATATTAATATTTGTTTGTATCGTTACGCAGATCTAAATAAAATTGTGCATTACTGCAGTTTCATCTAGAAACTATTTATACATTAGACGCTTTCAATTAAACTGTTTTGGTTTGTTACCCCGGTTTGTTACCCCGATGTCGACAATCATGAATATTTTATTGTAAGACGTGACATTTACGCTGGTCATTGGTATTTAAACATTTGACGTACTATTGATGATGAGAGATACGTATATTATTTACATCTTGTTCGTAACAAGGCTATTCTTTATCCCATTCCCCATTTTAAAATGTATGTACAACTCTATAAAATACTTGTTTCTCATTTAAGTGAAATGTCATTGTGCTAAGTTTTTCTTTTACTTCTTCATAAGTTGAATCTGAAGTCTTTTGAACTGAACAGTATATTTTGAAAGTAACAAGGTGCAAGCGTGTACCAGAAAAACAGGCGGAGACATACCACGATAGACTTGTCACTTTCCGGATACAATGAATACATATTATATATGTTTTTCAGGTCTCAGACAGTGTATATACTGTTACATTCACAGCTTACAATTTATTTCCCCTGAACCGAAGGCAAAGAGTATATAACCCTATAGCGGGAAAATCATAGTATATATACCCTGTCTGTGACCTGAATTACAAATATATAACGGAGTACATCTGAGAGTTATTTTCCAGTTCAGGCATTTGTTGAACATTCACCATGTACCATGTCTATTCATTACATGTTTATTGTTTCTTTAATATTTTGAGAAATCCATTTAAATGCACCTTTTTTATCTTGATAATTATACTCGCTTTAAAAAAAGGGGGGTTATACTGTTTTACCTCTGTCGGTCCTTCCGTCAGTCCGTCAGTTCGTTAGTCAGTCCGTCCGCATGAATATAAACAAAAGTGGAAAAACTATATAATGCCTATGTACCAGACCGCAAAATAGCATTCAGATTTAACAGAAATAAAATATCTTATTTCAATTGTTCGCTTGTTCACTTTATCCATCTAATGGTAATAATTTCAACTTTCAAACCTAAAAAAAAAAATCAATCAATTAATCAATTAAACCCATTTAATTTTTACATTTCAAAAGCTACATCAACATTAGATGGGTCATTTTCAAAAAATGTCGAATTTTGATATTGAAAAAAATATTAAAAGTTTCCTATTCAAACAACCCTCTACATAAGCAAATCAAAACAAACAATACTTTAAGAACAACATATTAAAAGATGCAATCTTAATGATGTCATACAAGAATATGTTGAAACATTTTTTGATCGGTGGTACATTATTTTGTCTATCCTGTTACCATTTTCAAAAGAAATGTTTGGTTATTAAGAAAAGGTTTACATAACATGTTAAGCTTGTTTTACGTAGACAATGAGATGGTTTTCAAGAGAATAAACTGCTATATATATTCATTCTGTAATATGATAGATTATTTGCCAATTGTTCAGGTTGTACTGAAAAATGCCTCTCAAAATTAGTTTTCAAAGGTTGTAAAAATTACCACCAGTAATGCAAGTCGAAGATAACGATTTATATTGTTCGGCATTTTTGCACCCTTTCAAATAAACCCAACATCAAGTAAATCCCTCATAAGTTAGTTTACTTTTCTCTATATTTCATTGGTAACAGGAACGTACGTTTCTGATATATTACTACATGTATACAATATCAGTATTGCACCTGCGAATGCTTAATTGGGAAGATGAAGACGTTATAACCTTAAGATGACTTCAAACAACGAAATATTTCATTCGTTTTGCACCTATATGTTAAGATAAAAAAAATTAACGACGTTTTTGTCTACAATTGTCTATCCTGTTACTGTAACCATAGCAACCATAGTAACAGGATAGACATAACAGGATAGACAAATTTCTTCGTTTTTGATTGCTGTTGTGAAATAACTACTCCCTTTGGTGAAGTGATTATGTTTTTCTATTGTGAATTTGGTTTCCAACACATTATTGCACTTTTTACAAGTATACTGTTGGTGTATTTAATAAAAATTGGTGGTAACAGCATAGACATGAAAAAGAGTACGCTATATTTTTTTCACTAAATGTCTTGAAATTTCTTTTCTCTACACTGTCGTTCAAGAAACGATGCGTTTTAAATGTAAAGATTACTTTGTACTTTTGAGATCAACACTGACTGATTCAATATTCATAGGGAGAATAATTTAACGGCTGATTTAAGTAGCGGTAACAGGAAAGACATGAACCTCCTGTACGCAGATTCGATTTAGTTTGTAGATAATATGTTACATACAATGATATAGAAGCTACGATTTTTCGTTAAAGTAATATTTAACGTTCTTAAAAAGTCCCTTTAGCAGATATCAAGCCGATCAGAAAATCGCAAAAAAATCATTTGAAATGTGTTTTTCTGACACTGTACGCAGAAAAATACCCCAAAATGGGTCTTAAATGCAGTTTAATCTTATCAAAATAGATTTAAGGTGTGTTTATTATTAATGTTCTGAATCACAAATCTGACAAGCTTTCATTTAAACCATTACAACTGAAATTTCCATTAGAAATAAAAAAAAAGTTAGCATGGGTGTACTAAAAAAAACATTTATTTTTGAAAACGACCCAGATATTGATGCCAAAGTCAGTTGATTTTAGTTTTCATCGCTAATTGTATTCGTGTATGCTTTTGTATACTTAGAATGCCATTCACACGGTACCATACATGTAGCTTTTCTGTGATTGCTTGTTTTGGCTGCGTGCAGTGATATCGACTCGCACAATTCCGATTGGTCTACGGTGTTTTAAGAAACTCTAGATTTCCAATATCGTAAAATGAATATCACAGATCAAATTAAATAAAGGCTGTATCTATTTCATGGCTCTTAAATGCTATTGTACCGGTCTTATAATTAAGATTAAAATAGACGTATATAATAAAGAATAGAAAAAAAAATAAAGAAACATACACTTTTTGATATTTTTAATTTATAATTGTACTTTCATATAGTAAGTAATATCAACTGTGTGCAACTGTTTTTTATAAGTTTTTTTTAATATAGAATAAAATGACATTTTAGTGACGCAACAACCAGAAGATTCACACCTAATGAAGAGTTTAAAAGTATACGTGTTGATTACCCCGACCATACGCGTACGGTCCGACCATACGCGTATGGTCGGACCATATGAGTATATACCCATATGGTCATGACCATACGCGTATGGTCCAGATACTCATATGGTCCGGAACATATACATACTGAAGTCGTCATTATTGAGAGCCAACATATCATCCAAATATCTAAAAATATTATTAAATTTTGTTTATCAGATGTTGTTTTGATTTGTCTTTGCTTATTTTTTTTATAAATTGTAACTCAAAACAATACAAAAAGAGGTCCGCAATAAGTGGTGCACAGCTAGTTCCCATTGGAATTCCGATAATCTGACGATATACGGAATCCCAAAAGCGAACAAAAATGTTATCTAGTAAAAATTTAAGGGCATATAAAGTATCAAAGCATGTCCAATTAACATAGTTTTTTTGTTTATTGCTACTAAAAAATGACCTAAAAGAGTTTGAACATATATATTCACATTCTGATTTTTTGAATGCCCATTTAATTAGGTGTGTGATTTTTTTCTTAATGAGAATGTGAGGCAATGTGGTATACAGGGTAGAAAAATCAAAACTTTGAACAGATTCAAAATCACCAATATAAGCATGCAATTTATCAAGTACTTCCAACGAGTTCGTGACACACCAAAAGTAATTTATTCCACTATTTTCGAAGGCCTTATTTGAACAATTTATTATAAGGGTTTTAATTGTACCAAGTGTGCTGCATAGTACTATTAGTATAAGAGGATCTACAAAAAGAAGCAGTTCAATTGGTCGTTACTGGTTGTATAAAAATCAAAGTTGCGAGATAATATAGGTTACAACTAACCAACAAAGAGGATAAATTACGGAAGCCCATAGGGGACCTCCAAAAAAATAAAATTATTTCGTTATCTCAATATAAATATCGTTATTTCGATATAATTAAATCGTTATTTCGATATAATTAAATCGTTATCTCGATATATTTATATCGTTATCTCGATAATTATTTATTTCGTTATCTCGATATATTTATTTCGTTATCTCGATATAATTATTTCGTTATCTCGATATTTAAATCGTTATATCGATTTATTTATTTCGTTATCTCGATATAATAACATCGTTATCTCGATATTCATATCGGTATATCGATATATTTATTTCGTTATCTCGATATAATTATATCGTTATCTCGATATAATTATATCGTTATATCGATATTTACTTTGTTTATCTTGATAAATTGACGCATATGAATTTTTCACTTTTTATGAGTAATAGGATAACCATATTTGGTATATGGGTTCATTACAACGTCTTCATGTCTGTCAGACAAGTTTCACCCGACCTCGACCTCATTTCATGGATCAGTGATCAAGGTAAAAGTTACGTGATTAGGTCCGTTTCTCAAATTCTATAAGCAGTAGGTCAACCATATTTGGTGTATGGAATGACTAACGGGTACATGTCAGTCTGGCAGCTTTCATCTGACCTTGACCTCATTTTCATGGATCATTGATAATTTGAAGTTTATGTGATACTTGTAGTGAAACTTTATCTTTATGACTATCAACATTAAACCAATCATGGTTAGTAAAGCAGGCGAGACATTTCAGCGTGTGCACTCTTGTTTAACGAATCCACTACAAAGTAACAACACTTGTGTAGGACCTATATACTGAACACCTAAATCAAGTTTGGTTCGATTCTGATTAGTGATGCTCAAAAAGGGAGATGCAAATGTGGTTTTCCATAGGGTGTCAATGCAAATTTTGACCTCCGCTAGCGGCCAAACAGTTTGAATTTCGGATCGGCTCAAAAAGTAACAACACTTGTTAAGGACTTTGGTAAGAACATATTTACAATACTTATAATTAGATTCAATCAAATCAATTCAGTAGTTATAGAAAACTATTGAAAATTGACCAAACAGAATGTTCAAAGTCCCCTAGGGTACGTACGGACGGACGGGCGGACGGACAAGTGTAACACTATATGCCAGAATACCCATAGTGGTTCCAAAGAAGATTTTAAAACTAAACGGTTAATGAACGGAAGACGGATGCATGATGATGGCATTGGCTGAGGCTCATGTGATTCTTCAGATTAGGTGCAACAAAATACAAACCAACATATAAATATAAAAAAAAAGATGTGGTATGATTGCCAATGAGACAACTCGCCACAAGAGACCAAATGACTCAGAAATTAACAGCTATAGGTCACCGTACGGCCTTCAACAATGAGCAAAGCCCATAAACATACAAGAACGCGAAAAGCTAAAAAGAAAGCAAAATCCCACAGATAACTAAACATAAATGGGCAAATAGTACTCAACAACAACAAAAATAACCAGAAGCATGAACTAAAACTATTTTTTCTTGTTTTGTGACTTTCTGTGGGAAATTGATAAGACGGTGACCCTAAAGTATTACTTTTATTCAATAATTTAAAAAAACATCACTGTATATTGCACAAAAATACGGACTTTTCAGAGGAATTTACTAGGTAGATCTATGAAACCATTATAAACTATCATAATAATTTGCGTTTTCTTTGCAGAAGGTTTTCCGTCTTGTGGAGAATTATTTCTACATGAATTTACCATACAAAGACATTGTAGAAGTTTTATTGTTAAACCATGGCATTTCTTTGTCTTTACGCCATCTAAAAAGGATTCTACGGAACATGCATTTGTCTCGAAGGAAGGAATATACGGATTTACGTACGGTAATAAATTTTGTAGAATCAGATGTAGAATCAAACGGTACACACGGATATAGATGGATGTATAATAAATGTGTCCTACATGGATTGAAAGTAACCAGAGAAAGTATTAGACACATTCTTAAACTAGTTGACCCTAGAGGAGTAGAAATGATTTTTGACTCTTCACATTGAATAATCCGCGAAGCGGATTATGTAAAATGTGAAGAGTCTAAAATTAGTTTTATGGTTCAATAAAATCAAAATATATTATTGCCATTCATTATAAATAAATTTCTATCGAAAACAAGGCTCAAAGAACTTTTTATATTATTTTTCTTGACAGTAACAACGTACACACATGTTGGCGTATGAGTACACATCGTTAGAGTGGTCGTGTCGCCATTAAAATGGACAACATTGAAAATAAAACTAACAATTCTAATCAATCAGAAGACAGTAAATACATAAAATTTATTTATTAACCAATGAACCATGAAAATGAGGTCAAGGTCAGATGAACCCTGCCAGACAGACATGTACACCTTACAATCATTCCATACACCAAACATAGTTGACCTATTGCTTATAGTATACAAGAAAAAGACCAAACCATGAAAACTTAACATTGACCAATGAACCATGAAAATGAGGTCAAGAAGAAATTACACCTGCCAGACAGACATGTACACCTTATAATCATTCCATACACCAAATAAATTTGACCTATGGCTTATAGTATTAGAAAAAACAGACCAAAACACAAAAACTTAACATTGACCAATGAACCGTGAAAACGAGGTCAAGGTCAGATGAAACCTGCCAGACAGACATTTACACCTTACAATCATTCCATACACCAAATATAGTTGACCTATGGCTTATAGTATTAGAAAAACAGACCAAAACATAAAAACTTAACATTGACCAATGAACCGTGAAAATGAGGTCAAGGTCAGATGAAACCTGCCAGACTGACATGTACCCCATACAATCATTCCATACACCACATATATCTGACCTACTGCTTATAGTATCTGAGAAACGGACCTAATCACGTCACTTTAACCTTGATCACTGATCCATGATATGAGGTGGAGGTCAGGTGAACCCTGCCTTCGTTTAGAAATGTCGCAGACTGATTCACATGCGCTTGTTGGGTAGACCCTCATTTTATGTCGCCTGCGCACGCAGAAGCGACATATAGGGATCACTTTTCGTCGTCATGTTTAATTTTTATTTAAAAACATTCTTTCATTATTTCATTTAATTGCACTAATAATAGTGTTATTATAGTTAAAGTCAAATTAAGTATTATAAGAATTAAATACGAAAAAATAAAAAGGTGGTGCAGCCCATCGGCACATGTGGGCTTATTAAGCGTATCATAAAAAACACAAGGAAGGTTGTTGGTGATATGAAGATTTTTCTGCCTTAGAAAATGTACCCATTACAGTCATTACATACACCTAATATACATTTGTAGTTGAACTGTTGCTTAAAGTACTTAAAAAACAGACTAAAAAAAATTAAAAAAAATATACATTAACCAATGAACCATGAAAATGAGGTCAAGGTCAGATGAAACCTGCCAGACTGACATGTACCCGTTACAGTCATTCCATACACCAAATATGGTTGACCTACTGCTTATAGTATTTGAGAAACGGACCTAATCACGTAACTTTAACCTTGATCACTGATCCATGAAATGAGGTCGAGGTCAGGTGAAACTTGTCTGACAGACATGAAGACGTTGTAATGAACCCATATACCAAATATGGTTATCCTATTACTCATAAAAAGTATGCGTCAGTTTATCAAGATAAACAAAATAAATATCGATATAACGATATAATTATATCGAGATAACGAAATAAATATATCGATATAACGATACGAATATCGAGATAACGATGTTACTATATCGAGATAACGAAATAATTATATCGAGATAACGAAATAAATATATCGAGATAACGAAATAAATAATTATCGAGATAACGATATAAATATATCGAGATAACGATTTAATTATATCGAAATAACGATTTATTTATATCGAAATAACGATATTTATATTGAGATAACGAAATAATTTTATTTTTTTGGAGGTCCCCTATGGGCTTCCGTAATAAATAGCATATCTATGAAAAATGATTTCAAAGTATATTTATTCTTTGCTGGTTCATTTTTTGTCGTGTCCTCTCAGTATTGTTGTTTATGTATATATTTGTATTGAACTTTTTAGATTCTTTATCAACGACAAAGCATGTAACATCTTATTTAATGTTTGAATATTCTTCTTTCGGTCAGAGTTAATGACATAATACGATAAATACGGGGTCAGTAAATTTCATAAGGGGTTTGAGCAAAAATAGAACCTCATATAGAATTTACTGATCCTGCATGTAAATGTCGTATTAAGTCACTAACACACTGTTTAACGAATTTATCTTGCCGACTGTCTTTATTAGTTGAATTTTAGACTTGAGTCTCATTTGCAATCCTACCACATTTTCTTATTGTTATATTAAAGTGTTTAATTGTTTAATTTTAAGAAACATACTCCCATTGGTCTGCTAAAAAAACTAAAAAACACGTCTCGGCTCTTCTTTTTTTTCTTCTTCAAATTTCCGATACAATGAACAAAAAGGTATTAAGGAATATCAAAGGAAGTAACCCATCAAAGATACAAGATTATACAAGGGTTGTACTTCGGCTTCGAAAGAATTTTTCAAAACAGTTCAAAGCAAGAAATGCATGCGTTATACGCCTTACTTGTGCATTTTGAAATTAAAACAGTTGATTTAAATATATGATTTCGATATCAATATGACCACATCAATAATAATTCATGGTAACACAGATTGGTAAATAGGATGATGACGAAAAGGAGGAGGATTCAGTGGCGAATGATATGCGTTAATACAGTTGTATTATTTATCCTTCTTTGTACAAGACTAAAATGCTGTGTTGTTGTTTATCGTACTAGTTCACACAGAAAAGGTCAAATTGAAGATTTATCACCTTAAAGTTAATTTGTGTTAAAGAGATAAAAAAAAGACTTATATATAGCTATAATTAAAATGCAGACATAACTGAATATCATGCTTCAATTTCAAATAACAAGAAAAAGAAATGAAAGTTTACGTGAATCAATAAAAAAAAGTTTTTAGCATTTTGTCATTGAAAATCACGACGTCAAAGAAATAAAATGACGTTAAACATTTTTTTTTTATTGTTTTTCATCTAAACTGTCTCGATCATTAAAAATTAACGGTGGCACATTACATGCTGAAATTTATAGGGTGTTTAGAATACACTATACAGATGTTCTATGTTCTTTATACACAAGTTTTGATGCAATTTATTTTTTATCATTTTTCACTCTGACGTTGGGCGCTTTAAGATATGTTTATATAACAAATTCTCACATAACCAATTTTTGTGACTTTTTCTTCTTCAAAACTGTCTTTTTGTGATTTTATCAACATCAAACATTCTTTTCAAATAAGATTTCTAACTGAATGTCGTGTTGTATTTTCATTCCTTTTTTTTTAAAGGAAATCAACAGTTTTTATACAAAAATACGGGAAAAAATACTGCCCCAAACCTCTTTCCACAAAAAAAGAATTTGATTGTCATTGTTTTATATATTATCATTAAAAACCGCAATTGCATATTATAAAACATTATCTGGAACTACTTATATGTTTATCTATTAGTCCAAGCATACGGTAATATATGACAGTATATTTTTCCTGTTTTAATTACCATGTGCATACATGTATGAGGCTAGGAATGGGTCATCATTTAATATGATGATATGAATGAGATTAGACACATCTATATATTTTTTGTCTCTGATTTATTTTCTAAATAAAATTGTTCATACTTTTGGATAATCATTTCGATTATTTAAATAAATTTTTGCATTCCATTTTTTACCTTAAATTTCTACCATATAGTCTTTTGTTTTTAGACCCCTCCTCCTTTTTTTTCTAAATCAAATTCTTTTTCTACTGCATAGATAAATGGTTAAATTGATTTTTTTTATTAAACACATTGTACTTGTGTTTCAACTAATATCATGTGTTGAGCTGATAGAAAACCTAGTATTCTGTTCCTCAAAAGATTGAAACATGTCTGAGAATAAAATTATAAAGTAAAGCAGATACTTCAGAGTAAATAAGAGAGATCTTCAGGATAAAACAGACCAAAGCCAACCCATCATTATAACGGATAGTAAAGGAAACTACATAAAAAGAGCTATAACAACTGAAGATTTCCTAAACATCAAATTCATCACAAAAAAGGACAAAGAGTACAGCAAGCTATTGATTGGGCTGAAAAATTATTACCATCAATCTGCCATCAACTCAAAAACATCACTTTTTGTATTTGGCTAGGAACTTGTAATTTAACCGAACTAAACAGAACTACAAGATACATCTCTCTTGTGAAACAAAACGATTCAAACGTCAGATATTTAAGTAGAAAATTCATCGAACTTAAGGAACTCATCTCCAAAATAAAACCAAATTCAAAAATCATCTTCTTAGAAATTCCGCCATACTCTATTCAGCGTTGGAACAGATCTCAAGGCCACAAAAACCCGGATATTTTCAGTGACGACGACCAAACACTTCAAAACCAGTAATATCTCTTAAATACCTTCATCCAAGAAATAAATCGATCTGCATAAAAATCACCAAAATTTGATCCTGACATTCGAAAAAACATCTAAAAGAAAAGGCGGTACTGACGAATACTACAACTTTAATATATACAGAACTGACGGCGTACATCCAAATTCATTACTAGCAAAGCTCTGGATGTGAAGAATAGCAACCAAAATTCTCCATCAATATTATAGATAGAGTAGAATAGAACACTATACATATATAAACTTTATACCAACCATATTTATCCACTCCATATACGACAACATTCATATATAGAAATATAAGCAGCTTTTATATAACACCAGTCTATATTGTATAAACTGCAAATATAGAGATATATATCTACATACTCATTAAACCCTGATATCGGAAGATACAAAAGTTAACTGGAAATTTCTAATCTAAGCTGGCTTTCAGTGGGGACGCCCCGCTGATTGCACATTAACCTACATAGAACCTCCTTGTTAAAAGAAAACAACAATATATAAAGTGAAAAATTAGTATCCAGACTAGAACATCAGCAAGAACCAAGAGCAAACCTCAGCCCTATACACCAGCTAAATATGAAAACTTTAGTGTCAATAAAACCAGGGCCTTGGACAAAAAACTAGAAGCATGTAAAAGAGCAATGGACATAAAAATTGAAAAGAAATATAAAAACTACATCCTAGAGCTATCAGCAGCTGCTTATGAAGTCTTAAAGGGTGAAATAGACATATACTTCGAACAACACTCTACATACAAGCTCTTGTCCAAACACCAGCATGATAATCAAGGGCTCTGCATTAGTACTCACATTCGGTCAGAAATAGAAGTAATAACAGACAACTCTAACGTATCAATCTATTTCATACTACATCAAAGGTAGAGGTTAATGGCAAAGGTATGGAACTCCTCCTGACACACATTGAAGATATAAAAGAAAAAATGAAATCAAGAGGGAACTATACGCTTTTCAACAAACAGATAGAGGAACAGATAAACATAATCAAGAGAAATGAAGTTGATCTTGTCTATTCGTTTTTGATGCGTTTTGTTATTTGACTTGGCCATGTGATTATGGACTTTCCGTATTGATTTTCCTCTGAGTTAAGTATTTTTGTGATTTTACTTTTTTGATATAGAAATAAGAGGAACAGAGAATGAATCACCCACAACAAATAATCAACCTCAAACCAACCACATAAATAGAAAACTAGTATCCAAAGGGACAGAATGTATACAAAATACAGACAAAGAATTATTAAGTTACTTTAATAGAGCCGTTGAATGGTCAGAAGATGAACCAACACCCAGTCAGGACACAAGTGCAGTCAACATGTCTACTATACATAACTACTGTGTCACATGCAATCAGACAGCACAACCATAAACATCCATAGATTGTATTGCATGCAGTCAACTGTTTCACTATGCATGTGAAAACATTGATCCTGCAAGAATAAGCCAAACTGAAGAAGAACAATATTCATGTAGGAGTTGCTCTATCATGTACATGGACGTGGTAAATATATCAATGAGAAGCAATAACTCAATTATAGATATTGAAGAAACAATACCAAAAATACTTCTAGATGAACAAGGCTTGACAGAGGATTATAGCGAAATAGGCCATATAGTTAAAGATATGCCAGACTTTACATCTAAAGACAGTCCAACTAGAACACAGATCACGAAGAAAGAAACAAGAAACTCTAACACAGAAGTACCAGACATGGTAGAAATGAACAAAACGGCTGCATACAAACAGCAAAACCAGATGGTACAGCACAGCAGGAATGAACAAATATAAGTACAAAAATGTAAATAAAACTACTCAACAGCTTGAAGATCAATTAGCACAATGCAGAGCAAGACTAGTCATAATGGAAGATACTAATAGAGAATATAGAAACACAATCAATCTACTTAGGATGCAATCAGAAGAAAGCACTATTGACAAAAGTAACTTAAAAACCTACCAGCCAAAGTGTGACTGTAGCAACAACTTACAGGAACAGACTATAAACAAAGTCGATATGATGCTGAACAACTTCAGGCTAGAAATGAAAAATAGAGACCTAAGAATTAAACATCAAATGGAGATGAACGAATTAAAAAACAAACTGCAAATAATGGAAATACAGAAAGAAGTAGGAATGTGGCAAAGACCAGGAAGTCATGAACATTATCCTTATAATCAGAATATTGACAATACTAGGAACTCAAACCAACACCAAATGAGTGATCAGCATACTGGTGCACAGCTTATAAATCAGCAATCTAGGATTCCTAACCAAGCCAATCCACTATTCATGACACCTATGGCACCTCCACACTATAGCCAAATACCAACAGAGCAGAGCAGAATAAATCCTTGCCATTTTCAAGCGCCAATGTACCACAATAACAGAATACAGGCTATACCTGTAAATAGCCAAATTAGCCACCATTATCCTGGCTATAGAAGTATACATGTACCAACTGGCAGTATCAACACTAACATGATATAGACAGCAATTTAGGATGACTCCACAACCTATACCACAAAATATAAATCAACACCAAGGATATAGTCAACAACAGACAAACAGAAAGGGACAAAGTCAAAGAAACGTCAATTAAAGAGTTTATGACAAAATAACAAGCATGCCAGTAATAGTTAAACAAAGTCATGCTGAAGAGATTGAAAGACAAAAACAATTGCAACAGCTAACAAATCAGGATGATAATACTAACTAAATAGACAGAGAACCAACAAAAGAAGCTAGAATGAGCATCAATCTGACAAATTCAGCTGCCGCCAAAAATAATGAAGCCAAAGCACATACAGAAGTAAGCCATCAAGTAGATGTCACGCCCAGAACTGGTCTTATAACAACGGCTTGTAGTGGGGACGCCCGCTGGAAGCGGACTGCCATCAGAAGTTCCCTCTCAAAGGGGGGGGGGGGGCAATGTTGGTGGTCCTAAGCATCTAGAGGGACTAGTTCAGGCTGACAATCTAGAAGCAAAAGAAGATAGGAATAGAAATGAAGTTGATCTTGTCTATTCGTTTTTGATGCGTTTTGTTATTTGACTTGGCCATGTGATTATGGACTTTCCGTATTGATTTTCCTCTGAGTTAAGTATTTTTGTGATTTTACTTTTTCGATATAGAAATAAGAGGAACAGAGAATGAATCACCCACAACAAATAATCAACCTCAAACCAACCACATAAATAGAAAACTAGTATCCAAAGGGACAGAATGTATACAAAATACAGACAAAGAATTATTAAGTTACTTTAATAGAGCCGTTGAATGGTCAGAAGATGAACCAACACCCAGTCAGGACACAAGTGCAGTCAACATGTCTACTATACATAACTACTGTGTCACATGCAATCAGACAGCACAACCATAAACATCCATAGATTGTATTGCATGCAGTCAACTGTTTCACTATGCATGTGAAAACATTGATCCTGCAAGAATAAGCCAAACTGAAGAAGAACAATATTCATGTAGGAGTTGCTCTATCATGTACATGGACGTGGTAAATATATCAATGAGAAGCAATAACTCAATTATAGATATTGAAGAAACAATACCAAAAATACTTCTAGATGAACAAGGCTTGACAGAGGATTATAGCGAAATAGGCCATATAGTTAAAGATATGCCAGACTTTACATCTAAAGACAGTCCAACTAGAACACAGATCACGAAGAAAGAAACAAGAAACTCTAACACAGAAGTACCAGACATGGTAGAAATGAACAAAACGGCTGCATACAAACAGCAAAACCAGATGGTACAGCACAGCAGGAATGAACAAATATAAGTACAAAAATGTAAATAAAACTACTCAACAGCTTGAAGATCAATTAGCACAATGCAGAGCAAGACTAGTCATAATGGAAGATACTAATAGAGAATATAGAAACACAATCAATCTACTTAGGATGCAATCAGAAGAAAGCACTATTGACAAAAGTAACTTAAAAACCTACCAGCCAAAGTGTGACTGTAGCAACAACTTACAGGAACAGACTATAAACAAAGTCGATATGATGCTGAACAACTTCAGGCTAGAAATGAAAAATAGAGACCTAAGAATTAAACATCAAATGGAGATGAACGAATTAAAAAACAAACTGCAAATAATGGAAATACAGAAAGAAGTAGGAATGTGGCAAAGACCAGGAAGTCATGAATATTATCCTTATAATCAGAATATTGACAATACTAGGAACTCAAACCAACACCAAATGAGTGATCAGCATACTGGTGCACAGCTTATAAATCAGCAATCTAGGATTCCTAACCAAGCCAATCCACTATTCATGACACCTATGGCACCTCCACACTATAGCCAAATACCAACAGAGCAGAGCAGAATAAATCCTTGCCATTTTCAAGCGCCAATGTACCACAATAACAGAATACAGGCTATACCTGTAAATAGCCAAATTAGCCACCATTATCCTGGCTATAGAAGTATACATGTACCAACTGGCAGTATCAACACTAACATGATATAGACAGCAATTTAGGATGACTCCACAACCTATACCACAAAATATAAATCAACACCAAGGATATAGTCAACAACAGACCAACAGAAAGGGACAAAGTCAAAGAAACGTCAATTAAAGAGTTTATGACAAAATAACAAGCATGCCAGTAATAGTTAAACAAAGTCATGCTGAAGAGATTGAAAGACAAAAACAATTGCAACAGCTAACAAATCAGGATGATAATACTAACTAAATAGACAGAGAACCAACAAAAGAAGCTAGAATGAGCATCAATCTGACAAATTCAGCTGCCGCCAAAAATAATGAAGCCAAAGCACATACAGAAGTAAGCCATCAAGTAGATGTCACGCCCAGAACTGGTCTTATAACAACGGCTTGTAGTGGGGACGCCCGCTGGAAGCGGACTGCCATCAGAAGTTCCCTCTCAAAGGGGGGGGGGGGCAATGTTGGTGGTCCTAAGCATCTAGAGGGACTAGTTCAGGCTGACAATCTAGAAGCAAAAGAAGATAGGAATAGAAATGAAGTTGATCTTGTCTATTCGTTTTTGATGCGTTTTGTTATTTGACTTGGCCATGTGATTATGGACTTTCCGTATTGATTTTCCTCTGAGTTAAGTATTTTTGTGATTTTACTTTTTTGATATAGAAATAAGAGGAACAGAGAATGAATCACCCACAACAAATAATCAACCTGAAACCAACCACATAAATAGAAAACTAGTATCCAAAGGGACAGAATGTATACAAAATACAGACAAAGAATTATTTAGTTGCTTTAATAGAGCCGTTGAATGGTCAGAAGATGAACCAACACCCAGTCAGGACACAAGTGCAGTCAACATGTCTACTATACATAACTACTGTGTCACATGCAATCAGACAGCACAACCATAAACATCCATAGATTGTATTGCATGCAGTCAACTGTTTCACTATGCATGTGAAAACATTGATCCTGCAAGAATAAGCCAAACTGAAGAAGAACAATATTCATGTAGGAGTTGCTCTATCATGTACATGGACGTGGTAAATATATCAATGAGAAGCAATAACTCAATTATAGATATTGAAGAAACAATACCAAAAATACTTCTAGATGAACAAGGCTTGACAGAGGATTATAGCGAAATAGGCCATATAGTTAAAGATATGCCAGACTTTACATCTAAAGACAGTCCAACTAGAACACAGATCACGAAGAAAGAAACAAGAAACTCTAACACAGAAGTACCAGACATGGTAGAAATGAACAAAACGGCTGCATACAAACAGCAAAACCAGATGGTACAGCACAGCAGGAATGAACAAATATAAGTACAAAAATGTAAATAAAACTACTCAACAGCTTGAAGATCAATTAGCACAATGCAGAGCAAGACTAGTCATAATGGAAGATACTAATAGAGAATATAGAAACACAATCAATCTACTTAGGATGCAATCAGAAGAAAGCACTATTGACAAAAGTAACTTAAAAACCTACCAGCCAAAGTGTGACTGTAGCAACAACTTACAGGAACAGACTATAAACAAAGTCGATATGATGCTGAACAACTTCAGGCTAGAAATGAAAAATAGAGACCTAAGAATTAAACATCAAATGGAGATGAACGAATTAAAAAACAAACTGCAAATAATGGAAATACAGAAAGAAGTAGGAATGTGGCAAAGACCAGGAAGTCATGAATATTATCCTTATAATCAGAATATTGACAATACTAGGAACTCAAACCAACACCAAATGAGTGATCAGCATACTGGTGCACAGCTTATAAATCAGCAATCTAGGATTCCTAACCAAGCCAATCCACTATTCATGACACCTATGGCACCTCCACACTATAGCCAAATACCAACAGAGCAGAGCAGAATAAATCCTTGCCATTTTCAAGCGCCAATGTACCACAATAACAGAATACAGGCTATACCTGTAAATAGCCAAATTAGCCACCATTATCCTGGCTATAGAAGTATACATGTACCAACTGGCAGTATCAACACTAACATGATATAGACAGCAATTTAGGATGACTCCACAACCTATACCACAAAATATAAATCAACACCAAGGATATAGTCAACAACAGACAAACAGAAAGGGACAAAGTCAAAGAAACGTCAATTAAAGAGTTTATGACAAAATAACAAGCATGCCAGTAATAGTTAAACAAAGTCATGCTGAAGAGATTGAAAGACAAAAACAATTGCAACAGCTAACAAATCAGGATGATAATACTAACTAAATAGACAGAGAACCAACAAAAGAAGCTAGAATGAGCATCAATCTGACAAATTCAGCTGCCGCCAAAAATAATGAAGCCAAAGCACATACAGAAGTAAGCCATCAAGTAGATGTCACGCCCAGAACTGGTCTTATAACAACGGCTTGTAGTGGGGACGCCCGCTGGAAGCGGACTGCCATCAGAAGTTCCCTCTCAAAGGGGGGGGGGGGCAATGTTGGTGGTCCTAAGCATCTAGAGGGACTAGTTCAGGCTGACAATCTAGAAGCAAAAGAAGATAGGAATAGAAATGAAGTTGATCTTGTCTATTCGTTTTTGATGCGTTTTGTTATTTGACTTGGCCATGTGATTATGGACTTTCCGTATTGATTTTCCTCTGAGTTAAGTATTTTTGTGATTTTACTTTTTCGATATAGAAATAAGAGGAACAGAGAATGAATCACCCACAACAAATAATCAACCTCAAACCAACCACATAAATAGAAAACTAGTATCCAAAGGGACAGAATGTATACAAAATACAGACAAAGAATTATTAAGTTACTTTAATAGAGCCGTTGAATGGTCAGAAGATGAACCAACACCCAGTCAGGACACAAGTGCAGTCAACATGTCTACTATACATAACTACTGTGTCACATGCAATCAGACAGCACAACCATAAACATCCATAGATTGTATTGCATGCAGTCAACTGTTTCACTATGCATGTGAAAACATTGATCCTGCAAGAATAAGCCAAACTGAAGAAGAACAATATTCATGTAGGAGTTGCTCTATCATGTACATGGACGTGGTAAATATATCAATGAGAAGCAATAACTCAATTATAGATATTGAAGAAACAATACCAAAAATACTTCTAGATGAACAAGGCTTGACAGAGGATTATAGCGAAATAGGCCATATAGTTAAAGATATGCCAGACTTTACATCTAAAGACAGTCCAACTAGAACACAGATCACGAAGAAAGAAACAAGAAACTCTAACACAGAAGTACCAGACATGGTAGAAATGAACAAAACGGCTGCATACAAACAGCAAAACCAGATGGTACAGCACAGCAGGAATGAACAAATATAAGTACAAAAATGTAAATAAAACTACTCAACAGCTTGAAGATCAATTAGCACAATGCAGAGCAAGACTAGTCATAATGGAAGATACTAATAGAGAATATAGAAACACAATCAATCTACTTAGGATGCAATCAGAAGAAAGCACTATTGACAAAAGTAACTTAAAAACCTACCAGCCAAAGTGTGACTGTAGCAACAACTTACAGGAACAGACTATAAACAAAGTCGATATGATGCTGAACAACTTCAGGCTAGAAATGAAAAATAGAGACCTAAGAATTAAACATCAAATGGAGATGAACGAATTAAAAAACAAACTGCAAATAATGGAAATACAGAAAGAAGTAGGAATGTGGCAAAGACCAGGAAGTCATGAATATTATCCTTATAATCAGAATATTGACAATACTAGGAACTCAAACCAACACCAAATGAGTGATCAGCATACTGGTGCACAGCTTATAAATCAGCAATCTAGGATTCCTAACCAAGCCAATCCACTATTCATGACACCTATGGCACCTCCACACTATAGCCAAATACCAACAGAGCAGAGCAGAATAAATCCTTGCCATTTTCAAGCGCCAATGTACCACAATAACAGAATACAGGCTATACCTGTAAATAGCCAAATTAGCCACCATTATCCTGGCTATAGAAGTATACATGTACCAACTGGCAGTATCAACACTAACATGATATAGACAGCAATTTAGGATGACTCCACAACCTATACCACAAAATATAAATCAACACCAAGGATATAGTCAACAACAGACCAACAGAAAGGGACAAAGTCAAAGAAACGTCAATTAAAGAGTTTATGACAAAATAACAAGCATGCCAGTAATAGTTAAACAAAGTCATGCTGAAGAGATTGAAAGACAAAAACAATTGCAACAGCTAACAAATCAGGATGATAATACTAACTAAATAGACAGAGAACCAACAAAAGAAGCTAGAATGAGCATCAATCTGACAAATTCAGCTGCCGCCAAAAATAATGAAGCCAAAGCACATACAGAAGTAAGCCATCAAGTAGATGTCACGCCCAGAACTGGTCTTATAACAACGGCTTGTAGTGGGGACGCCCGCTGGAAGCGGACTGCCATCAGAAGTTCCCTCTCAAAAGGGGGGGGGGGGCAATGTTGGTGGTCCTAAGCATCTAGAGGGACTAGTTCAGGCTGACAATCTAGAAGCAAAAGAAGATAGGAATAGAAATGAAGTTGATCTTGTCTATTCGTTTTTGATGCGTTTTGTTATTTGACTTGGCCATGTGATTATGGACTTTCCGTATTGATTTTCCTCTGAGTTAAGTATTTTTGTGATTTTACTTTTTTGATATAGAAATAAGAGGAACAGAGAATGAATCACCCACAACAAATAATCAACCTGAAACCAACCACATAAATAGAAAACTAGTATCCAAAGGGACAGAATGTATACAAAATACAGACAAAGAATTATTTAGTTGCTTTAATAGAGCCGTTGAATGGTCAGAAGATGAACCAACACCCAGTCAGGACACAAGTGCAGTCAACATGTCTACTATACATAACTACTGTGTCACATGCAATCAGACAGCACAACCATAAACATCCATAGATTGTATTGCATGCAGTCAACTGTTTCACTATGCATGTGAAAACATTGATCCTGCAAGAATAAGCCAAACTGAAGAAGAACAATATTCATGTAGGAGTTGCTCTATCATGTACATGGACGTGGTAAATATATCAATGAGAAGCAATAACTCAATTATAGATATTGAAGAAACAATACCAAAAATACTTCTAGATGAACAAGGCTTGACAGAGGATTATAGCGAAATAGGCCATATAGTTAAAGATATGCCAGACTTTACATCTAAAGACAGTCCAACTAGAACACAGATCACGAAGAAAGAAACAAGAAACTCTAACACAGAAGTACCAGACATGGTAGAAATGAACAAAACGGCTGCATACAAACAGCAAAACCAGATGGTACAGCACAGCAGGAATGAACAAATATAAGTACAAAAATGTAAATAAAACTACTCAACAGCTTGAAGATCAATTAGCACAATGCAGAGCAAGACTAGTCATAATGGAAGATACTAATAGAGAATATAGAAACACAATCAATCTACTTAGGATGCAATCAGAAGAAAGCACTATTGACAAAAGTAACTTAAAAACCTACCAGCCAAAGTGTGACTGTAGCAACAACTTACAGGAACAGACTATAAACAAAGTCGATATGATGCTGAACAACTTCAGGCTAGAAATGAAAAATAGAGACCTAAGAATTAAACATCAAATGGAGATGAACGAATTAAAAAACAAACTGCAAATAATGGAAATACAGAAAGAAGTAGGAATGTGGCAAAGACCAGGAAGTCATGAATATTATCCTTATAATCAGAATATTGACAATACTAGGAACTCAAACCTACACCAAATGAGTGATCAGCATACTGGTGCACAGCTTATAAATCAGCAATCTAGGATTCCTAACCAAGCCAATCCACTATTCATGACACCTATGGCACCTCCACACTATAGCCAAATACCAACAGAGCAGAGCAGAATAAATCCTTGCCATTTTCAAGCGCCAATGTACCACAATAACAGAATACAGGCTATACCTGTAAATAGCCAAATTAGCCACCATTATCCTGGCTATAGAAGTATACATGTACCAACTGGCAGTATCAACACTAACATGATATAGACAGCAATTTAGGATGACTCCACAACCTATACCACAAAATATAAATCAACACCAAGGATATAGTCAACAACAGACAAACAGAAAGGGACAAAGTCAAAGAAACGTCAATTAAAGAGTTTATGACAAAATAACAAGCATGCCAGTAATAGTTAAACAAAGTCATGCTGAAGAGATTGAAAGACAAAAACAATTGCAACAGCTAACAAATCAGGATGATAATACTAACTAAATAGACAGAGAACCAACAAAAGAAGCTAGAATGAGCATCAATCTGACAAATTCAGCTGCCGCCAAAAATAATGAAGCCAAAGCACATACAGAAGTAAGCCATCAAGTAGATGTCACGCCCAGAACTGGTCTTATAACAACGGCTTGTAGTGGGGACGCCCGCTGGAAGCGGACTGCCATCAGAAGTTCCCTCTCAAAGGGGGGGGGCAATGTTGGTGGTCCTAAGCATCTAGAGGGACTAGTTCAGGCTGACAATCTAGAAGCAAAAGAAGATAGGAATAGAAAGAAACCAAACCATTTTTTATAGGCAGCGGCCGATCAAACAAGATAAAAAGGAGGATATCATTATAGGTAGACTCAATGTACAAAATGTGAAATCAAATGCCCTCTATATCAAAAACTTGTGAAGGGATGTTCATGTGCTATGCATTCAAGAACACTGGCTTTTCAATGCGGAAAAGAAAATCAAAGCTGAAATTACTGAAAATAGCGGATACATAGCTAAAAGTGTTGATGATAATGACGACCCTGATTTCAACATATCAATGAAAAGGGGAAATGGTGGAGTAGCCATAATCTTGAAAAAAGAAATTAATGGAAATATAAAGGAACTGACAGACGGTGGAAATAGAATACAAGCCATACATATTCAACAAGGAGACAAAAAAATATGACTCATAAATGTATATATGCCATCAGATAGCAAAAATGCAGACATCGAATACAAAGACACATTGGCTCAAATGGATGAAATGATAGAGAAATATAAAGACACACACGAAATAATAGTATGTGGAGACATGAACGGGTCCCTGGATAGAAGCTCTACACCTCATGATAAAATCCTAAAGACTTTCTGCAAGGAAAAATGTATAGGAAATACTGAGAAATGCCCAGAAAAAGAGACATTTTATCACCAGAATGGTATGTCGAAAGGACAAATTGATTACTTCCTCTTCAAAAGTAACTCAGAAATCATTAACAAAATCAGACAAATTGATGTCCTTGATACTGACCCAGAAAATACCTCGGACCATGTACCTGTTATCTTGACACTGAACAGCCAACTGAAAAAAGTCAGGGAAAAAGCAACAACTATCATAGCAAAACCTAAATTGACTCACTGCGACCATCAAATTTATAAGGAAGTCACCAATAAAGATCTACCAAAACTCATGCAAAAATCAAAAGGAATCATTGAGCAAGATATAAAAAATCTAGAAAAATTGCTACATAAAGTTGGAGAAGCAGCATAGAAGAAAAATCAAAATCAAATCAAAGGGAAAGGCAATATGGAATGAACAAATAGATAAGGCATTAAAGCAATCAAAAAATGCATTTAAAGTTTTGAGGCAACATGGAGCACCCAAAGAAAGAAGTAATGAGCACAAAATCAAAATGACAGCTGCAAAGAGAATACTTCGAAAAGCACAAAGACAAGCCTAACGCCTCGCAGAGAGAATCAACAGCGGGAAAAATAATGAAAGCTTCAAATTCAGATACAAAACTTTTTTACAAGCTTATCAATATGCAAAGTAAAACACCACTTATTAATACCAAGATACTGAAACTAAACGAAAAGACTGCCGAAAATGGACCAAGCATAATGAACATCTGGCAAGAACATTTTCAACAACTATAGCTACTCCAACAAAAGAGGAAAAAATTGACACTTAAAAACTAGAGATAGTAGAAATACAAAACAATATAATAGAATCCATAGAAAGGGAAAAAGGTCAAGGCATAGATCTTGTTAATGTAAAGGAAGTAAATAAAGCTATAGAAAAACTTAAAGCAGGAAAAGCACCCGATGAAGATGGAATTTCGGCAGAACACTACAAACATGGGATGGAAGAGTTAACTGCCTTTATATTACATCTGCTAAATTTAATCTTAATAAATTTGGATGTACCAATCTTCCTAAAGACAGGGATTCTAACACCAATCCTAAAGAAAGAAAAAAGACAAAACATTACCATCTAGCTATAGAGGAATAACTGTAACTAAAACCTTTGGAAAAATATTACAAAGTATATTGAAGGATAGAGTTGACTCTGTATTTAACAACATACAAAACTCCATGCAAAGATGCATTACAGAAGGAGTATCATCACTATGTGCAGCATTCCTCACATCAGAAGCAATCGAAGAAAGTAAGAAATTAAAGATACTGCTGATCTTAATAACTCTTGATGCAGAAAAGGCATTTGACAAGCTGAACCATGAAATACTATTCAACAAACTGTACCATTATGGAATAAAAGGAAAACTCTTGATATTACTGAGAAACTTGTATAAAGGAATGAGCATTAAGGTTAAATGGGAAGGGTAATGTACAGAAGATGTAATGGTGTTACAAGAAATTCAACAAGGTGCAAAACTATCTACAACGCTATATAAATGCTACAACAACGTCATACTTGATAGCATATTAAAAAGTGGACTTGGAGCATGTATTGGTGATATACAAGTCCCTGCACCAACATGTGCCGATGACATTGCTGTCCTGGCAAATAGTACTGCAGATGCACAAGGAATATTAGACATCGTACAACACCATACGAGCAGAGATCTAGTCAAAATCAATCCAACTAAATCTTAAGCGGTTCTCTACAATGCAAAAGGCTCAAATATATGAACGTTGAAATTAGAAGACAATGCCATCAATATAACCAATGAAACCAAACATCTAGGTATCAAAAGAAACGAGCAAAACCGTGCAAATATCTCAGAAAGAATAAGAACCGGAAGGGCAACAATATACAGCCTTCTTGGAGCTGGGTTACATGTCAGAAGGGGATTATCACCCATGGTCGCATACAAGCTATGGAGAACATATGCAGTACCAAGAAGCATATACGGACTTGAGGTGATGAACTTACTTGCAAAATAAAAGGATATGCTAGAACTGGCAGAGAGAAAAATCCTCCGACAAATTCAAGGGCTTCCAAATAATACAGCAAACATGGCTGTCTATACCCTGGTAAGAGCAGAACCTATTGCCATCACATTAGACAAAAATGCACTTACCTTCTTCATGAATATTGTTCGAAATCCAGGAACCATATAATGCGAAATTCTGCGCCGACAAATAGTATTTTCAGACCAAAGAGGAAAAGAATTTATCAACAGAGTAGAACAAACTCTATCAAAATTATTGAATCCAGTAGCTACTTCATAGAAAATCCACTGAATAAAATCGAATGGAAAAGACTAGTAGGAATAAAGATCAAGGAATACTGGAAAAATGCATGTCATAATGAAAGAATGGACAAATACATCACTAAAATACATACAGATACAGAACAATCCATTAAATCAAGCTCACACTATATGGAAAAGTGTAAAAAAACAATAGTAAAGATGTAAAGGCAGGAGAAATAAAAGCAAGAATAAGTACTCAAATGTACATATTCATAGTCAAAAGAGCTAAATTCGATCCAAAAGTTAACCCTATGTGTACAATTTGTGAACAGGAAAATGAAGATCTAGAACATTTTATTCTACACTGCAAAGAACTAGAGCAAATAAGATCTCAATACTGCTCAAAAATCGAACAGACAATGGATGAAATTGATACGTCAGCATACAAGAAGATCATACAACAAGGGAATTTACTGCAGCTCATTATAGACTGTACTAGCAAGGACATAAACTGTTACCCAACTGTGTATGAAAAGATAGAAACTCTGGCTAGAAATATGTGTTATGAGATGCACTTGCTGCGCACAAAAAGGATAAAAAACTTGATCACAAGTACAGTATAAGTAAACTTTTTTTAAATTGTTCCTTACAAATAGTATATCATCCAACTATTTTACGACTTATACGTATTTAAAAATAAATCTTCCCTATAAAATTGTAAGATATCAGTTATAATTTAAAAGAGTAATGACAAGATCTCCATATAGAAATTAAACGATGAAGAAAATTTTGGTACATATTAAAGCTTAAATTTTGTTCAAACCCCAACCTTTCTACATAAGTCTTACAAGGAAAAATTTCCATTATTATTCCTGATGTATATATAGCACTTTCAACCAATAATTATAAGTAATTTAATTTTTTTACCATTTTAATTCTTGTAAATACATGCATATGCAGTTGTTTCTTAACATTTTCCTACACCCTAGCACATATAAATTATTTTATTTTTTAAATGTTTCCCTATGTTTTAAGGTGTACATAGTTGCTCAAACTATACCCTTTGGGTAGTGCCCCACATTTAATGGAGGAATATACAAGAAACTGAACTGTTACTAAGTGGTTACTCTATTTTGTAAAAAATGAAATACTTCCTTTCTTGGATTGGATGTTGAACTGAAAAAGAAACATGCATATACATATATTACCTATTTAAAACTTGCAAAACGCAAAAAAATATATTTCCTTTAATATTCGAACGACTAAAAGACGATATATATATATATACACATATGTTTGTGGCACAACATCCTGTCCACAAGTTAACAATTTTTTTTTCTTTCTGTGACGTATTAAATTTATATTAGAATCCATTTTGTTACATCTTGTGATCAATTTTATTTGGCAATCGGCAATGGCAGTCAGCAGGGTTAAAGAACATCAGTTGTTCGACCTGTTAGTCAAACGCGTTTTGTTTAAATATACTTTTTCACTCTTTTGGTCTTTTGGAAAATGTTGTTTGTGCTGTTTTTAGACCCTTCTACAACGAAATTTGTTTGACATGCACACGTATAAAAATTGCGGTTTTTATCCAACGCAGTCATAGGTTTGAACGTAGTTTTCAATTTAGACTCGTTTATATTTTTTGTTTGGGCATGTATCATATTTTCCCTCCGGTTTATATGATCCGTTCATCCTATATATTGACTCTTAAAATTCAAGAGTTAATCTAAAAATGAGGGTACTTTCTCTAAAAATGAGGGTACTTTCTCTAAAAATGAGGGTACTTTTTATATGGCCTTCCAAATACCGTTTCGATCCCTAACATCACTGAAGAGACATTTATTGTCGAAATCCGGATATGGTGTACTAAAGAAATATTGACACCGAATGTTTGTGGCACAACATCCTGTCCACAAGTTAACAAATTTTTTTTCTTTCTGTGACGTATTAAATTTATATTAGAATCCATTTTGTTACATCTTGTGATCAATTTTATTTGGCAATCGGCAATGGCAGTCAGCAGGGTTAAAGAACATCAGTTGTTCGACCTGTTAGTCAAACGCGTTTTGTTTAAATATACTTTTTCACTCTTTTGGTCTTTTGGAAAATGTTGTTTGTGCTGTTTTTAGACCCTTCTACAACGAAATTTGTTTGACATGCACACGTATAAAAATTGCGGTTTTTATCCAACGCAGTCATAGGTTTGAACGTAGTTTTCAATTTAGACTCGTTTATATTTTTTGTTTGGGCATGTATCATATTTTCCCTCCGGTTTATATGATCCGTTCATCCTATATATTGACTCTTAAAATTCAAGAGTTAATCTAAAAATGAGGGTACTTTCTCTAAAAATGAGGGTACTTTCTCTAAAAATGAGGGTACTTTTTATATGGCCTTCCAAATACCGTTTCGATCCCTAACATCACTGAAGAGACATTTATTGTCGAAATCCGGATATGGTGTACTAAAGAAATATTGACACCGAATGTTTGTGGCACAACATCCTGTCCACAAGTTAACAAATTTTTTTTCTTTCTGTGACGTATTAAATTTATATTAGAATCCATTTTGTTACATCTTGTGATCAATTTTATTTGGCAATCGGCAATGGCAGTCAGCAGGGTTAAAGAACATCAGTTGTTCGACCTGTTAGTCAAACGCGTTTTGTTTAAATATACTTTTTCACTCTTTTGGTCTTTTGGAAAATGTTGTTTGTGCTGTTTTTAGACCCTTCTACAACGAAATTTGTTTGACATGCACACGTATAAAAATTGCGGTTTTTATCCAACGCAGTCATAGGTTTGAACGTAGTTTTCAATTTAGACTCGTTTATATTTTTTGTTTGGGCATGTATCATATTTTCCCTCCGGTTTATATGATCCGTTCATCCTATATATTGACTCTTAAAATTCAAGAGTTAATCTAAAAATGAGGGTACTTTCTCTAAAAATGAGGGTACTTTCTCTAAAAATGAGGGTACTTTTTATATGGCCTTCCAAATACCGTTTCGATCCCTAACATCACTGAAGAGACATTTATTGTCGAAATCCGGATATGGTGTACTAAAGAAATATTGACACCGAATGTTTGTGGCACAACATCCTGTCCACAAGTTAACAAATTTTTTTTCTTTCTGTGACGTATTAAATTTATATTAGAATCCATTTTGTTACATCTTGTGATCAATTTTATTTGGCAATCGGCAATGGCAGTCAGCAGGGTTAAAGAACATCAGTTGTTCGACCTGTTAGTCAAACGCGTTTTGTTTAAATATACTTTTTCACTCTTTTGGTCTTTTGGAAAATGTTGTTTGTGCTGTTTTTAGACCCTTCTACAACGAAATTTGTTTGACATGCACACGTATAAAAATTGCGGTTTTTATCCAACGCAGTCATAGGTTTGAACGTAGTTTTCAATTTAGACTCGTTTATATTTTTTGTTTGGGCATGTATCATATTTTCCCTCCGGTTTATATGATCCGTTCATCCTATATATTGACTCTTAAAATTCAAGAGTTAATCTAAAAATGAGGGTACTTTCTCTAAAAATGAGGGTACTTTCTCTAAAAATGAGGGTACTTTTTATATGGCCTTCCAAATACCGTTTCGATCCCTAACATCACTGAAGAGACATTTATTGTCGAAATCCGGATATGGTGTACTAAAGAAATATTGACACCGAATGTTTGTGGCACAACATCCTGTCCACAAGTTAACAAATTTTTTTTCTTTCTGTGACGTATTAAATTTATATTAGAATCCATTTTGTTACATCTTGTGATCAATTTTATTTGGCAATCGGCAATGGCAGTCAGCAGGGTTAAAGAACATCAGTTGTTCGACCTGTTAGTCAAACGCGTTTTGTTTAAATATACTTTTTCACTCTTTTGGTCTTTTGGAAAATGTTGTTTGTGCTGTTTTTAGACCCTTCTACAACGAAATTTGTTTGACATGCACACGTATAAAAATTGCGGTTTTTATCCAACGCAGTCATAGGTTTGAACGTAGTTTTCAATTTAGACTCGTTTATATTTTTTGTTTGGGCATGTATCATATTTTCCCTCCGGTTTATATGATCCGTTCATCCTATATATTGACTCTTAAAATTCAAGAGTTAATCTAAAAATGAGGGTACTTTCTCTAAAAATGAGGGTACTTTCTCTAAAAATGAGGGTACTTTTTATATGGCCTTCCAAATACCGTTTCGATCCCTAACATCACTGAAGAGACATTTATTGTCGAAATCCGGATATGGTGTACTAAAGAAATATTGACACCGAATGTTTGTGGCACAACATCCTGTCCACAAGTTAACAATTTTTTTTTCTTTCTGTGACGTATTAAATTTATATTAGAATCCATTTTGTTACATCTTGTGATCAATTTTATTTGGCAATCGGCAATGGCAGTCAGCAGGGTTAAAGAACATCAGTTGTTCGACCTGTTAGTCAAACGCGTTTTGTTTAAATATACTTTTTCACTCTTTTGGTCTTTTGGAAAATGTTGTTTGTGCTGTTTTTAGACCCTTCTACAACGAAATTTGTTTGACATGCACACGTATAAAAATTGCGGTTTTTATCCAACGCAGTCATAGGTTTGAACGTAGTTTTCAATTTAGACTCGTTTATATTTTTTGTTTGGGCATGTATCATATTTTCCCTCCGGTTTATATGATCCGTTCATCCTATATATTGACTCTTAAAATTCAAGAGTTAATCTAAAAATGAGGGTACTTTCTCTAAAAATGAGGGTACTTTCTCTAAAAATGAGGGTACTTTTTATATGGCCTTCCAAATACCGTTTCGATCCCTAACATCACTGAAGAGACATGTATTGTCGAAATCCGGATATGGTGTACTAAAGAAATATTGACACCGAATGTTTGTGGCACAACATCCTGTCCACAAGTTAACAAATTTTTTTTCTTTCTGTGACGTATTAAATTTATATTAGAATCCATTTTGTTACATCTTGTGATCAATTTTATTTGGCAATCGGCAATGGCAGTCAGCAGGGTTAAAGAACATCAGTTGTTCGACCTGTTAGTCAAACGCGTTTTGTTTAAATATACTTTTTCACTCTTTTGGTCTTTTGGAAAATGTTGTTTGTGCTGTTTTTAGACCCTTCTACAACGAAATTTGTTTGACATGCACACGTATAAAAATTGCGGTTTTTATCCAACGCAGTCATAGGTTTGAACGTAGTTTTCAATTTAGACTCGTTTATATTTTTTGTTTGGGCATGTATCATATTTTCCCTCCGGTTTATATGATCCGTTCATCCTATATATTGACTCTTAAAATTCAAGAGTTAATCTAAAAATGAGGGTACTTTCTCTAAAAATGAGGGTACTTTCTCTAAAAATGAGGGTACTTTTTATATGGCCTTCCAAATACCGTTTCGATCCCTAACATCACTGAAGAGACATTTATTGTCGAAATCCGGATATGGTGTACTAAAGAAATATTGACACCGAATGTTTGTGGCACAACATCCTGTCCACAAGTTAACAATTTTTTTTTCTTTCTGTGACGTATTAAATTTATATTAGAATCCATTTTGTTACATCTTGTGATCAATTTTATTTGGCAATCGGCAATGGCAGTCAGCAGGGTTAAAGAACATCAGTTGTTCGACCTGTTAGTCAAACGCGTTTTGTTTAAATATACTTTTTCACTCTTTTGGTCTTTTGGAAAATGTTGTTTGTGCTGTTTTTAGACCCTTCTACAACGAAATTTGTTTGACATGCACACGTATAAAAATTGCGGTTTTTATCCAACGCAGTCATAGGTTTGAACGTAGTTTTCAATTTAGACTCGTTTATATTTTTTGTTTGGGCATGTATCATATTTTCCCTCCGGTTTATATGATCCGTTCATCCTATATATTGACTCTTAAAATTCAAGAGTTAATCTAAAAATGAGGGTACTTTCTCTAAAAATGAGGGTACTTTCTCTAAAAATGAGGGTACTTTTTATATGGCCTTCCAAATACCGTTTCGATCCCTAACATCACTGAAGAGACATTTATTGTCGAAATCCGGATATGGTGTACTAAAGAAATATTGACACCGAATGTTTGTGGCACAACATCCTGTCCACAAGTTAACAAATTTTTTTTCTTTCTGTGACGTATTAAATTTATATTAGAATCCATTTTGTTACATCTTGTGATCAATTTTATTTGGCAATCGGCAATGGCAGTCAGCAGGGTTAAAGAACATCAGTTGTTCGACCTGTTAGTCAAACGCGTTTTGTTTAAATATACTTTTTCACTCTTTTGGTCTTTTGGAAAATGTTGTTTGTGCTGTTTTTAGACCCTTCTACAACGAAATTTGTTTGACATGCACACGTATAAAAATTGCGGTTTTTATCCAACGCAGTCATAGGTTTGAACGTAGTTTTCAATTTAGACTCGTTTATACACATATATATATATATATATATATATATATATGTTCCAGACCGTATGAGTATTTGGACCGTACGTGTTTTTGAAGAAAAAGAAAAACGTGTCCGCTTTCATACTCCAAATCTCTCATAAAAAAGGAAAAACGATCGTACCTTAATATAATTTCTTTCGAAAGATTACAGGTAAATGTTAAATTCGATTACACAGTGTCCATGTATTTTTGTTTGTTACCAGACTTTACCTGACATTATACAATCTTACATAATAATACCTATGTGGTTTAGTATTAATGAGGATGTTTGTCAATTGCAATATACAGTAATAAATAACAACCATGTCATAGCTTATTTTGTTCAAAAGTTAATGAAATAATTGTGACATAACATAATTAATCGAATCATTAGAATAAACAAAATATTAAACTTTCGAAAATAAAACAAAAGTTCACTAATTATAACTTATATGAGGACCAACAAAACTAGAAAGTAAGCCAGAAAGTCACAGGACAAAAAGTCACAATTCATTTTTTCTGATATTTTCTTTGAATAAAAAACGCTTATTTCTACAAAAATATTTTAGTATTTTTCTTGAACTATTGTAAATAAACCAACCTTGAAAACAAAATGTATCAAAAGCATATCAAAGATGATCAAATGATTATTAAAAAAACAAAATGCCAAAGTGGCTTCAGTTGGCACTTAAATGGCTTCAAGGTGACAAGAACTCTTTCTTTTGCATTATTAAATTAAAATAAATCTTCATTTTTCAAGTATAATGACACATTTCCTAAACCTTTATATGAATATATGTATTAAAAAGTAATCATTTCAAGATATTTCTCTTACATATTCAAACAATTGTCAACAGATTATTTGTGACTTTTGTCCTGTGACTGTTAGGTGACTTTTCGTCCTGTGACTTTCTGTCCGTTTACCAAAAAGTAGATAGGGCTCCCTGATCTGTTTTTGGGATTGTGGTCTATTATAGATAAGAACTGTCACAAACGGCTCCATAGGGTAGACTCAATTCGAGTAAATGATAGCTAAAATAAATAAATTTATAGGAACATAGCCCCCTATGACTTTTTTCAAAGCGCTTTTAGAACTATAGGACATGGTTTTTTTTAACTAAGAACATGCATTTGCGTTTATCAAACATGTCGTATCTTCGGAAAAGTCATAGGAATCGTCTCATTTATCAAATGGACTCTTAGAAGTAGTTTCAGTTTAACAATGTTGAAAACTTAATCGTTCTATTCTATAACATAAAATAAAATATGGAAAGGGTTTCAGTCAAGAGTGAGACTCCTTAATTCCTAAAAATGGGAACTCTATATACTTCATACAATCCTATTCCTAAAAGTCAAACTGTTATTTGTTTTAAATCACTGAACGAAAATGATCTTAAATTAAAACATAATTATTTAATGTAATCAATTATAACTGTTTAAACCAAAACAACTTGAAGAACTAAAATATACGTACTGTATTCTATCTTTGTTCACTCGTTGACGATATTCCATTACTAATCATCTTTTTGCTGGATGAAATACTGTCGCTCTGTCGAAGTTCAATTGCAAAACTACACAGTACTTTTTTTTAACCAAAGTATTATGATTAAACCGATCAAAATACCTACATTGAAAGACTTGTTCCATGTCCTTTAAAGGATTTCTGAGATACCCGTATATTAGAGATAGAGGACCGGCCTATTGCATTTCTGCATGGTTTCGAATTCTAGATATCATGTGTTATTATATTATTTCTCACTGAACCTACATTTACTAGAAGTATTTTAAAATTATAAGCGAATTAAAACTGAAAACATACCGTAATCTGTCATAATAAATAAATTGAAGTGCAATCAGCAAAAGGTTGATATATGCAACATATTTTTCGCGTTTATGTTACATTATTTATCAAATAGCACTAACGATATTTTTTCTATTATTAATTGATGTTTCATAGGTTTGAAGGCTGTACAGATATGATACATAAACAAGCCTAAACAACGTTCAATCCTATGATTGCTTTGGATTTTGTTTTAAACATGTGCATGCAAAACAATTTTCTTGGTAGAGGGGTCTAAATACAGCACAAACAACGTTTTTTAAAACGACCGAACAGTGAACAACTATATTTTGACAAAACGCATTTGACTGACAGGTCGAACAAAGGATGTTAATCCTATGTTCAGTATTTTAGTACTTGATTCAATATAGTAACAATTTTTTCATTTTTTTTTGTTCTAAAACTTGTACTTTATTATATCAAGATTTGTTTGTTTTTGTTTTTGTGAGGGTGAGAAAACAAAGTAAACTTGAAGTAGTTGAAAACCATACAAACATACACATGTCCGAAATATATGCCCTGGGAACATTATATCTATATCAATATATTTGTTCCTGATATGCCATAATATAGATAGCAAAACATAACCAATTAATCAACTGACATGGATATAGTATTGTTTTGTAATTCCAAAATGTTTTAAATCAAAATATAAATAAAATAGATAATTTGCTTCGGTTTAAAACCTATGCGGTATGGGCTTTGTTGTGCGCCGTACGGTGACCTATAGTTGTTAATTTTTGTGTCATGATGGTCTCCTGTGGACAGTTGTCTCATTGGCAATCCTACCACATCGTCTTTTTTTATATGTGTCTGTGTGTGGAACAAAAATACAGGAACCAAAACAATTTGGAAAGGGGAACTTCTAATTGTCCTTCTAATTAGCTTATCATCAAACGTCTTTAAATTTTGCTCACAGGAATCTTTACTCTACAATCATTTTGGTACCAACGAAACAAACACAGAAATATGATAGAAGCTCCTCATGACATATCATTTCCCTTGCGTAACTATGTTTTATACTAATAATTTGTTCAGATTTCTCATGCCTCACTGCGTAGGCCTCAAAATATATATATACTATACATTGACCACTGTTATACTAGTTCCAATCTATATATAATTCTTAAAAATAGCAAACGGCGAAAATCCAATTTCAAACAAAAAGAAATATATATTAATATGACATGGAATGAAGTTTAGTGATATATAATCGCCATCGTGGCGGTATGAGCATGCGTTTACGACTTTTCCTTCCATAGACATATAGGTTGAAAAATCACAAATGTTCATGTAAAATTGTTACCAATTAGATAATTGGTTATTTTGATACATTTCCATGTCTTTATATGAATTGGTAAAACAGTAAACAGTAAGTAAGAATTTTTTGTTATAGTGACATGTGTAATATATCAGTTCAGTAAAGTTCAAAATATATATTACATACACAACAAGTGTGGACACAGATGAGTGTGGATAGTATGTTTGGAGGTGTGACAGTGTTTTATATGAAAAATAGTGCGGTGACAGAAGTGTAAAAAATCGTCTAGTTAGCGAGTTTAATCTCCCCGAATAACACACGGCTAAAAATGGTCTTAACTTAAAGACAAATGTATCTTCTTTACTTTTTGCCCTGTCGTCAGAAGTTCGTATGGTCACATTTTTCTAAAAAGTCGTTTTAATGACTAGTAGTATATTAAAATATTTCAACCCCCCTTCTTCAAAATGATAATTTGAACATGTTTGTTTACATTTAATTGATATATTTTTTTCTCAAGTTATTATCATATGTCGAACTATTATGTTCAGTATTTTTTTTTATTTTAATTTAATAATTTAACTTAATTTTTACTGTTTAAAATTGAGGTAATTTTATTTGAAAATTCAGACACAAACTAAAGTTTCTTCTTTATAGTAATATCAAAAAAATATCTAATAATATTGTAACCATAAAGTACTTTATAAAACAAGTTACTGATAAAAATTTCGGACCCTAAATATGCCTTTATAATGTATTTTTTTGTTATAAAACATCAAATATATACTTTGTCAGAAAATTGTTACTGTAAAAAACTAAATAATTGGCGGATAGTTTCAGTCAAAATTCCGCGACATGTACGAATCGTCAAGTCCTAAGAAAAGACGAAAGTCGTCAAATTTTATGCATTGCTTAATATGCCAAAAACCATCGACTGAACGTTTGAGTCAATTCACAAGTATAGGTAAGTCGACTTTTGTTTCTGCAATGAATAAAAGATTGGATGAGGTGTACAGCAGGTTCTAGATGAATTTGGTTCATTTGATACTTGTGCATTTGAAGAAATGCAGGCAGTTTACCATCGGTCCTGCTACAAAAGTTACACAAGTAAACATAAGTGTTCCCCCTTTAAGAGTGATGAAGCTACTTGTCTGACATATAATGACGACAGACAATTATCGGACTGTTGCCCCTCAGTTTCCGGGGTTTGCACGCGTTCTAGAATGCAATCGTTAGACTGGAGCTCTTGTATTTTTTGTTGCAAGAAAACCTTAAAGAAAGATCAAAAACTACGCAAGTTTCAATCAGATGAGCGTATTAAGAATGTTTTATCCGTGGCGCAAAGCAATGACGATGATTTAAAAGTTGAGATTATTTCCCATTAATCTTTTAAACTTCAAGCACTTTATCATTTTGGTTGCATTACAAAAGTGTTTGCTAAAATCAAAAATTCAAACATCTGAACACGTTGAAGCAGACATCTCACATCACGATACTGCTTTTACAAATTTTATATTGGCTATTGACTATGATTTAATGGTGGAGAAAAAAGCATTCCTTCTGACAACGTTACTTGATAAATACAGATCTTTCCTGCCTCCTAATTCTAATCTAAAATATTCTACTTGGAAGTTGCAGTCTAAACTCATTGATTTTTATAGGAACTCAGTTGTCATACAAACACAACAGGGTCAGGGTAAGTCTAACATCATATTCAGTAGCAACATAACTATTAGTATATATCATTTTATTCTGGTATCACCTAAGTTGGACAAAGGTATACAGAAATGGAGATGCCATATCAGCTGCTAGCCAACTAAAAACTGACCTCAAAATCTCAGAAATGCAGGCATCAATGTAAACTTTAATAGACACAATGCTATCCAGACATTTGATCAACAACTGTATGCAATTGCTCAGCAAGTAAAGTGGGCTTTGCCAACAACATTTGACTGCCATGTCTTAAGAATGGTTGGATTTCACACATTATCGTGTTTTATTGCTGCAATTGGTAAATTATGGGGCGATGTTAGTCTTCGTGATTTGTTAGTTGATTCATCTGTGTATGCTGCTGCAACTGTGGATCAGATGTTATGCGGTAAACAGTTTAACCGTGCAGTAAAAGGCCTTACATTAGTTTACGAGGCAATTTGCTCTTTGTGGTTTGGTGCATTCTTTCGTTGGCTTAATGATAAGATTGAAAAACTTCCAGAAAATACATTGACCTTTTTTCCTCGTTCATTTTAATGTTTCAGGCAGGGAAAACTGTAGAAGCCAAACATTTTGCTGAGGTGAAAGTATTTTTTGAAACAAATATTTTGCCTTTGACTGAAGAGTTCCGGATTTGTGGTTGTGCAAATTCCCCCACATTTTTGTTCTTGAACATGTTTTTGGAAGCCATTTAAATACTTGTACAGAATGTTAGATCAGAAAGAGAGGGAAATTGGTCCCTTCACTTAAGCTCTACTGCTGCAATGTTGCCCTATATATATGTTACAAATAGGATCAACTACTCAAGATGACTACCTGTCTACCTGCTAGATATGCTATCATTACCACTAGATGTAGAATTACCATTTCAACGAGGTGAGTTTTCGATACGCCAGAAGCCTGGAAAGTTCAACGGAGTATGGAGTGACATGGCAACTGAAAAGTCTGTCATAAAAGATTCTAAAGGTTGTGGTGCCATCAGTGGCATAACACGACAAAAGCCAGCCGTGATGAGATGGTCATTAACTCGACATGTGCTTGCAGACTTTACGTCAGAAATAAAAACTCGGTCTGGTTGCATCAATGACAAAAGCGTTGAGGATGACTAGGTTAAGCCAACAGCTTTGATTCGAGATGAAAAACAAGTTCAGAAAATTTTAGACCATGTTCTAGAAAAAAATGACTGACCCGTTTGCCAAAGAACTCCACCCACCATCACTAATAAACATTTCTACTGGAATCCACACTTCAAAAGACAAACAGGCCTCTTTGACGTCAGCTGATGATGATGGTAACACAATGGCAAAATCATTTATTGAAGGGGCTTTTTGTGAAGGCAAGGTTCGTAGTTTCTTTGGTTCTATCCCTCGGTCAAAGTTAAAATCATTTGAGGACCTAACGAAAAAAACAAAAATGAAATGTAGAACTGGTGAGATTTTGAATTTTTCATATCAATCCTGAACTTGTGTTCCGTCTGTTGAAAAGGTGTTGTCATTTCCGATTGAACCAATCCCTGCAGCCCTTTTTCATGATGATGGAACCATGAGAAAATCATGTAAAGCCGATCTTTGCCCTCAACTCGAAAACGAGACATCATATTGTAACTCTCTCCCTAACTTCGATAAATCGCTTACCGTTTTGATAAGGGATGGGATGGCTCTTATCCAGTGTATCAATGCTAAAAATTTGAAAACTTTTTTGACATTGGGACAGAGATCGTTCAATCGCAGCTCCGCAGCTTTTCAAAAGCGTCTTCCGTTGTTGATGTTTTTGACAGATATGACGTCAACTTTCTATCAAAGCCGCGGAACGTGATCGTAGATCACACTTTACAGCAAAGGTTTTCCAAATAATCGAAGGTCGATCCCTTCCAGACTGGAAAAAGTTTTTATCTTCTAACGAAAATAAGCAAGCATTGCTCCAGTTTCTTGGTAGTTTTATAGTTGGTTACCACACAAAAAATCTTAATGCACTAGTAAATAATAATTAATTTACGTTAGCTGGAACTTTTTCCGATCTTCAAATCGTGAAACGCATTTGTGATAAAACTGTCAAAGACTGTGGTGATCTTTACAGTACGCATGAAGAAGCTGATACTCGTATGATTTTGCACGCAATCTATGCTGATACAGCTGTAAGCAGTTTAGTAGTGGTAACTTGAAAGGCAGGATCATAGTGAAATCCCCTGACACGAATGTTATAGTTCTTTGTGTCCATTATTTTTCTTCTATTAAAAACACAACAGAACTATGGTTTGAACCAGGAACTGTAACGAGCACCAAAGATGCAAGACGTTTTATACCTATACATGAACTATGCAATTCTTTGAATTCCATCGTTAGTCAATGCTTACCTGCAGTGCATGCAATTTCAGGATGTGACACCACATCTGCAATGTTTGGTATAGGTACAATAACGGTTTTAAAAAATGCTGAAGCAGGTGTGTTGTGAAGTGTTCGATTTAGTAAACCTGGCAAACTGTGATGTTGAGGAATCTGTTTCAGTTGCAAGAAAGTTCGTTGCTATGCTGTATGACCAAAAGGGTAAATTCAAAAACCTTCATAGTGACCTCAATAAAACTAGCGACAGCTAAAGATGCGTCTCTGGCCAAGCCCCCCCCCCCTGTGAATTAACATTTACACAACATTTGCTTCGAGCATCCTTGCAGACAAGCATATGGATGTCATCGCACCTCCCAAAACCACCTATTAGATCTCCGTTAAATTTTGGATGGATTGATAAGGATGGTTTGAAGCCTGTGTTTTTCGAGGGACAAATGTCCTCGGACTTCCTACAAGACCTTGTTTGTATGTGTAAAGGAAAATCTGTATGCTCAAAAGAATGTGTTTGCTTTGAGCAGAACCTTTCATGTACAGACCTGTGTCCTTGCCAGGCAAGTGAAATGTGTAAAAATATTAATACACGTCTTGTGATTGTTGGTGAAAATGAAGATGACGGAGATAACGCGTAACTGTGTTGCTTGTTGCACTAGCTGGTACACAAAGTTTCAAGTTCTAGGAGGGTTGGCGTGCCTCCAAAATAATTAATCCCCGCCACATTCTGTATGTGCCTGTCTCAAGTCCTGAGCCTGTTATGCAGTGGTTGTTGTTTCTTTCTATATGCTATACTTGTGTGTGTTTTCTCAATTTATTTTGTTCATTTATTAGATGTTACATCATTCGTATACATTTGTTGTTTGGGAAATTGAAGACAAAGCAGTATAGGTTTCAATCATTGTTGAAGGCAGTACGGTGACACATAAGTATTAACTAATGAACTAGTGTCAGATGGTAATTTTTGGAGAGAAGTCTCGTTAACAATCATACCAAATCTTATTTTTTATATAGAATACCTTTGAAGATTGTGGTACGTAGCCAAGGAAAAAAGGGGGGTTACAGATACAAGAACAATCATGTTATAGACAAGAACAAGAGAATGATACAGAGCAGATAATACTTTGAAAGCCGCAATAATTGTGAAATAACAGAAGCAACATTACAAGTATTCTATTGAAAAAACAGAACCATCCGCAAAAATTATTTGAGGTCATATTTGACTGTAGTGTATTATTGCTTTGCTTTGATACCACACCCTACATGTATATGATAGTTTAAAAAATAATTTGGAAGTACTGTCCTTCATGACTCTTGATTTAATCTGAAATTGAGAATATTTATAAAGCTACAGTGCTCTAAAGTTTTTATGAGTTGAAAACTGGATTTTTGCAGTTGTGTTAATAAAAAGTCGTTTACTCTGCTGGTGGACTATTAGTCCCCGAGGGTATCACCAGCCCAGTAGCCAGTACTTCGGTACTGGCATGAAAATACGGATTTTTTGTGTTATTAAAATTTGCTGTTACAAAATGATAGAAATTATTATAAATTAAGGAATGTATCTCCCTCGTGCAAAGCTCTGATTCCTTTCACGGATTTGGCTATACTTTTTTGACCTTTTGGATTATAGCTCTTCATCTTTTATATAAGCTTTGGATTTCAATGTTTTGGCAACGAGCATCACTGAAGAGACATGTATTGTCGAAATGCGCATCTGGTGCAAGAAAATTGGTACCGTTAATCTTATTACGGACATTTTTTATAACAAAAATTGTTATGATTAATTTTTGTGTATAAAAACATTTCTAAAGCTAAAACTGTATCGTTTATATTTAGGTAGAGATTAGAAATAGAAACAAATTTCAAAATTGAAACCCTTCAAAATTTTCACAGATTGGTACATATGACCTTTGACCTCAATTAAAAAATATTGTGACCATATTACATGTAAGTATTGACGACAGGCATAATGTTATAGCGCAAGGTTTCTTCTTTCAAATGATATATTATATAGATGTGTGTTCGGTGGGGAGGTTAAAGTAAAAAAAAATCTTCCTTTAGTCACCGCACTAAAAAGGAGTTTTGCGTTTTTCCTATATGGTGTTATTTTTGTGTTAACTGAGACACTAATTGCATTAATTACCAAATGATTACGATAGAATATGTCATTTTGTAGCTAGAAGAGCAACACATAAAAGGTTAATTTTTTCATGTATTTTTTAATGCATTTCTTAAATGGAAGATGATATCTGAAAACATGATATAAGGAGCCAGTAATTCAGTGGTTGACGTTTGTTTATGTGTTACATTTTTTAAAAAAAAAATTTATAAAGATAAGGCTGTTTTCTCGTTTGAATTGTTTTACATTGTCATTTCGGGGCCTTCTATAGCTGACAATGCGATATGAGCTTCGATCATTGTTATAGGCCATGCAGTGACATGTAGTAATAATTGTGTCATTTGGTCTCTTGTAGGAAATTGTCTCATTGGTAATCATACCACGTCTTCATGTATTCGTATGGTTCTATTATATAACTTTGTGATGGATCATCAATATTAATAGTAAAACATTTTGCTAAATTGTCGAATTGTTATTCAAATTAGAAGATTAAATTTTTTTAGTAATGACAATGCCTGATATCATGCTTGGGCAAGATGAGCTAGAAAGAAAAGCAAAACAAGTTTTAACCAATATGAAAATGATATCACCAACAGAACCTGCGTGAGCATGCTTCAAAGACTCATAACTGCTTCAAAGACTCATAACTGCTTCAAAGGAAACTGAGAAATTTTGCATACACAATAAAATACACACGACCAATTGGGTCTATAAGTCACTTTAAAATCATAAAACGTATTTCTTTTATCACGGATTTCAAACAAAATAATGAAAAAAATAAATATATAATTATATTTTTATAAAAACAATCATTGCGTTTCCCTCGGTTTTAGTTTGTTACCCCGCTTTTGTTTTTTGTCCATGGATTTATGAGTTTCGAACAGCGGTATACTACTGTTGCCTTTATTCATTGGGGTTTCTGTAATCAACATCAATGTGAAATCATAATGCTTAAGGAATAACGCCAGATTACAATGCAGCCAATGAAAATAACGTGTTATAATGAAAGATACATCTACTGTAATCATTTCTTCATGGCAATGGTGTAACCTTTGTTATATATTATGTAAGATGTTGTAAGATTGTCAATGACTACATGTTATCCTCTGTATGTTGTCGCAAGGCCCTCAACAATGAGTCAGATTCATGTTTTGTTTCATTGTGGACATTTACGACACCCTTATTTGAAAGAGAGACATTTTAGAAGTAATACCGATCCCAGAATTATTTAGCGATTTAAAAAAAGTTTAAAAAAAATATAGATATCATTTTTGAACCAGAACAACAACGAAATGTTAATTTTAATCTTTGACCCAACTGATGTTCCGAGTTTAATTTCCATAGTCATCACGACCTCTATACTCAACAAAGAATTTATATTGAATGTGAAAGAAGTGAAGAAAGTGCTTCGTGATAAATGTACTGACCCATTAAAGGGCATTTGAAGTATACAAATACAAGAAAGATATATTTAATTTGAATACCAAATATTCATATCTCTCTCTTATCTAGTTGTTATAAATTTAAAATTGAATATTTCTTTCTTATTCGTGTCACTTTTTAATATATCATCACAGGAACAAGCTATTGGAATCATATTTAACGTATACCTCTTATGAAAATACTACACATATTTGCCACTGCACGAACTCATCTTTAACTGAATTTTAATTTCAAGCACTGAGAAGGACTTCATTCTGCTATTTTTACGAATGTTTCCTTGATTTTGATTTTAACGTTCTCCTGAAACACAAAGAGGCCATACAAATGTGCTCCGGAATATTCAGGAATGGACGGCAATTTCAAAATTGGGCATGATAAGTGAGTCCGGAATATTCCGGAGTGGTCGGAGTCCGGAGCCGAGGTAACTCCGGACTATTCCGGAGTAAGGGAATCGGGATTCTCGTCGAGGTCCGGAATATTCCGGAGTGATCCGGACACTTCCGGAGTGGTTCGGACAATTCCGGAGTGAGGGGGTCGGGATTCACCTGGGTCCGGAATATTCCGGAGTGGTCTGAACAAATCCGGAGTGGGGGAACGGGGATTCAGACGGAGGGAGGATCCCCTTATATTTTAGAAAAATGATTTTATATGTATACATTTACATGATACAGCAGGTAAGACAAAATATTTTCATTTCATTTGAATTTAAACAATATACTGTATGCCGAAGTGCAATGTTACAAAGTATACAAATGGGTATGCCCACATTTATAACTTGGCAAATAACCAACTTAACTCTAAGACGTTACCAATCAGTTTTTAAAGGACTACATCTGTGTCATAATTTTATATGCAATATATTTTACTTTTAATTTCCAATAACTATTTAAGGTAATATTTAGATGCCTACACCTAACATTGAATTGCATCTGCTTTGTATTAAACATAGGAAATAACAAGGTCTCAAGTACTGTATCTTGTGAAACACCTGCTTTATATGTTCCATATATTGACTTTGATTTTTTTAGTAGCACTGTCTGTTTCCTATTACTTACATAATATTCAATTAAGCCCAAGGATTTGTCTTTCGTGTCACGTTTTTTTTTTATGTTTGGCGTCATCTGCCAATCTATTGACAACTGGAATAGGGGGATAGTAAATCCTTCATGTTTTCTTTTTGTTTATATTGTATTCCCCAATTTTCATATAATATGATATATGAAGCTAGCCATTTTTTATTGGTGTTTGCCTCTTGTTAATAAACAGCTGCGCAACGTGCCCATGATACGCCTTTAGTTCGTTTTGTATGTGAAGTTTTATACAATTATAACTAAATAACTTTAAAATAAATTTTGATCATCACCTAAAAGTATACAGATCTTTAAAATACTTTAACTAAGAAGTGTGTAAAGTTTTAGGCAATAATCATAAATCTTTTTTGAGATCAGTCGTGACATTACCCCCCCCCCCCCCCTATATTTTTCTTAACAAACCATTAAATATCTATAAAATATTTTTTTTGAATCATCAACAGAGAGTATGCATATCTATAGATTAATATAACCAAGAAGTGTTGAAAGTTTTTAGCAGTTATCATAAATCATTTTTGAGATACAGTGCGACATGTGACCCCCCCCCCCCCCTTTTTTACGCTCAGTACCTAAACTTAAATTTTGAATCATCACAAAAAAGTGGTAAAATCTATGAAGAAATAGAAAATGTCAAGGGAAAAAAACACACAAACAAGACCAACAAGAATATCACACGAATTAAAAATAAACACGCTACACTGAAAACAAATTAAGTATCCAGAACCCTGATAAACCACAGGATAAAAAACGGTGTACATGGAGGATTTTTGTTTTTTATTCACTATTTGACTGAGAGTCAAACCCACCCGGGGGGGGGGGGGGGTAACTTCCAATTATTAGGTATACGGTGGATGTGCCAAAAATATTGGTCATAATTTTGCGAGATTTTATATAAGAATAACCCTCCTTTTTAATGACATCCTATATTAAAATGCTTTTACGTTTGAAAACTGTAAATTGATTTGGGGTATAATCTACATATCATATAAATATGCTATTGAGAATCTTACATAATAAATGGTCAATTATTAATCTCACCTTTTAAATAAGTTCCCAAACGAACCCGGAAATTTGTCTCCTGATTTGATCTTCAATAACGTTTTAACTTCATATTTTAAATATTGTATATAAGTATAGGTCATTATCTCTTAAATATTTATATAAGAATAGGTACTAAATTTCAGTGAATGTTATATAACAATGGGTACGTTTTTTGAGGCAAAAATGGCACCCCCCCTACCATAAATATATCGAAGTTACCCACCCCCACCCCCCACCCCCCCCCCCCCCCCCGTGGTCAAACCGGCCACTTCATTTTCATCTTTGGTTGTCATGGTATATCGTCTGTATATGGGAATGTGACTTTTAAATTACTCTGACATTACATCTTATTTATTTACGGAAGCACTAGATATAAGAAAGATTAGGTATGAGCGCCAATTCACAATGAGACAACTATCTATCCAAGTCATAAAAGTATACCATTATAGGTCAATTTGAAAGTTCGGTCATCAAAACGGAGCCTAATTGACTCAGATTGAACAACAAAATATGAAGGGTCACCAAAAATGACTAGTGTGAAACCATTCAAATGGGAAAACCAACCATCTAATATATAACAGAACTTTTGTTACATTTTAGTCTTGCCTTGGGTGCTATGGAGGATAAGAAAGTGATTGTTACCGGAGACAGTGGTGTTGGAAAAACATGTCTTCTTATTTCCTACATCACCAACGCTTTCCCAAGGGAATATGTTCCTACCGTGTTTGACAACTACACTGCAAATGTAATGGTGGACGGAAAGTCATATAGATTAGGACTTTGGGATACTGCTGGACAGGTAACAGTACTGTAGACAGAAACTATATTTCTGTTTTATGATTACATTTAGTCTTTGTGACGGTCTGCATTTTCGGGGTCTTCATTTATTTTGACTTTAATTGTTAGGCTATTATTTTTATTCTTTATAATTAACACTATTCTCTATTGTTTATATTTTATTTAACATGCTATTATTCGCTATTTTACTTTTATTTATGTCTGTTTTGATAAACGTAAATAGAAGTTATATTTGAAAGGGACAAAAGCTGTAAAATTCATCGATTTGACTCAAATTCTCATATTTGATTTATAACACACAAAAATGTATATTTTAATCATAAGAATTGGAAAAAAAATTACAAAGCATGGGCTTGATAATATGTATCAGTGTTTTATCTGTGTTTTAGTTTAGACGCCATCTAATTAACCATCGCGGTGACCTTTTAAGACGGCACATAACCCGACAAAACATAAATCTAGATATGAATAGATAGCGAACTCGTGCCATTGGATTTTTCTAGGTCTGTATTTCATTAATAGCTGACACCTATTTCATGCGTAGCCCACTCTAGATAAGGGGTTAAATTAAAGGTCACATAAATACGGATTCAGTAAGGTAGCATTTTTCTTAAGTTATTTTGACAAAAATATATAAACTTGCTGATAAAAACGAATTATCATTTCACTTTTGCACTTTCATTTATGATTGAACAAAAAAAAAAGTATTCTAATTGTATTTATGTCTCGTAAGTAATGCACATTTAAGACTTTTGTTGGTAAAACATTTCAGGAAAAATATGAGAGTTAAGAAGCTTATATGTTTTACATTGCAGGAGGACTTTGATAGATTAAGACCTTTGTCGTATCCACAGACAGATGTTGTTCTACTGTGCTTCTCTATCAACGACAGATCATCCTTGGACAACATAGAAAAGAAATGGATACCGGAAATAAAGCATAATCTACCAAATGTAGCTAAAATGTTAGTTGGTTGTAAAACAGGTAATAATTCTCCAGCACACCTCTATTCTACCGGCAATAATAAATGTAAAAAGTTTTATACTTTTTCTTTTAAATTAAAGAATTCGTGCGGACCTTTGATTCACAACGAACAGCACCTACAAAAATAGTTAGCATTTCATAATCTTAGCACAAAACAGCACCGTCAAAATGAGTCAGTATAACACCATCTTAGCCTCAAACAACACCGTCAAAATGAGTCAGCATTACATTATCTTAGCCTAAAAGTGCACCGTCAAAATAAGTAAGCATTACATCATCTCACCCTCACACAGCACCGTCAATCTGAGTCAGCATTATTTAATCTCAGCCTCAAACAGCACCGTCAAAATAAGTCGCATAAATCATTTTAGCCTAAAACAACACCTAAGTTCAGACCTGTTTCGGAAGTTCACGTTGCTCAATCGTTATATATCTGTCAACTTACGTAGTTTGTTTTAAGTCTGATCATTATTGACTATCTTTTCTTTTTTTAACATGTTTTATGTTTCTTTTTTTGAACAGCGATTTTGTTTACTGTTTTCCTTTTTTGGCCTGTTTATTTTAGAGATTAAAGGTTATAAAAGAGTCGTATTAACGAATTACGTTGACATGGATTGTATTCATTTAACATATTTCAGATATAAGAGATTCAAGTAAAGACACATGTATAAGTAAAGAGGAGGCAGAGTCTGTTGCCAGTGATCACAGAATGACATATTATGAAACAAGTGCAATTAATAAGAAAGGATTGAAGTCGTGTTTTGATAATGCTGTAAGTAAGGGCATACAAACAGTTACGAGAAGGTAATAACGTTGCAAACGCATTTTTTTCCGCGACGTCAAACTGTGACATAACGAAAAAAGATGCATTTTTTTATGATTAAATGCTTCAACTTGAAAACGAGTAAATACATTGTAGACCCCTCTTTTTTTAAATGGCATTAGGTTTGATTACGTATGAAAAAATTCTGAACCAATTTTAAGGAAAAAGTCAACATTAAAACGTTTAAAAATTTAGATTTGATAAATACAAAATGAAATATGCCGCAAAAAAGCCGTTTTTTCCTGACTTCCTGAATCTTTGTTAAAATTAGTTATTTCCAAAGAAATGTTGTACATATCTAAAGCATATTTATGTAAAGAAGATTTTCATTATGTTTGTACAAAACTCCGCCTGTGTTTATCTGTTGAAATAAAAATGTTACATTTGATTTAAAGATATTGTATGCATATTGAACAGCGGTATACTATTGTTACCTTGACATGTTTGAGTAAATAATAAAATACACAACGCTGTATCACATGGTTATGTTTATAGATCGTCTAATTGTGCTGTCCTTTATTTCTGTATTATTTCTGTTTTGGTAACTACTATTAATATTTTAAAACCGCATTTTAACAGTGTTTTCTCTATACTTTTTAGCTCACCTGGACTAACGGGCCAAGTGAGCTTTTTTCATCACTTTGCGTCTGTCGTCCGTCGTCCGTCGTCCGGCGTAAGCTTTAACAGAAATCTTCTCCTCTGAAACTACTGGGCCAAATTAAACCAAACTTGGCCACAATCATCATTGGGGTATTTTGTTTAAAGAATGTGTGGCGTGACCCCGCCAACCAACCACGATGGCCGACGTGGCTAAAAATAGAACATAGGAGTAAATTGCGGTTTTTGGCTTCTAACTCAAAAACCAAAGCATTTAGAGCAAATCTGACATTGGTAAAATTGTTAATCAGGTCATGATTCATCTGCCCTGAAATTTTCAGATGAATCGGATAACCCGTTGTTGGGTTGCTGACCCTGAATTGGTAGTTTTAAGGAAATTTTGTCTGTTTTCGCTTATTATCTTGAACATTTTTATAGATAGAGATAAACTGTAAACAGCAGTACTGTTCAGCAAAGTAAGATCTACAAATAAGTCAACAATATCAAAATGGTCAGTTGACCCCTTAAGGAGTTATTGCCCTTTATAGTATTTTTTTACCAATTTTTCGTAAATTTTGTAATCTTTTACAAAAATCTTCTCCTCTGAAACTGCTGGGCAAATTAAACCAAACTTGGCCACAATTTTTATTGAGGTATCTAGTTTAAAAAATGTGTGGTGTGACCCCGCCAACCAACCAAGATGGCCGCTACAGCTAAAAATAGAACATAGGGGTAAAATGCAGTTTTTGACTTATAACTCAAAAACCAAAGCATTTGGAGCAAATCTGACATGTGTTAAATTGTTAATCAGGTCAATTTCCATCTGCCCTGAAATTTTCAGATGAATCAAACAACCCGTTGTTGGGTTGCTGCCCCATAATTGGTAATTTTAAGGAAATTTTGTCTTTTTTCGCTTATTATCATGAAAATCATTATAGATAAAAAATAAACTGTAAACAGCAGTAATGTTCAGCAAAGTAAGATCTACAAATAAGTCAACAATATCAAAATGGTCAGTTGACCCCTTAAGGAGTTATTGCCATTAATAATATTTTTTTAGCAATTTTTCGTAAATTTTGTAATTTTTTACAAAAATCTTCTCCTTTGAAACTGCTGGGCCACAGCTAAAAATAGAACATAGGGGTAAAATGCAGTTTTTAGCTTATAACTCAAAAGCCAAAGCATTCAAAGCAAATCTGGCGTGGAGTTAAATTGTTTATCAGGTCAAGATCTATCTGCCTTGAAAATTTCAGATGGATCAAACAATCTGTTGTTGGGTTCCTGCCTCTGAATTTGTAATTTTAAGGAAATTTTGCTGTTTTTGGTTATTATTTTGAAAAATATTATGGATAGAGATAACAGTAACCGGCAAGAATGTTCAGCAAAGTAATATTTACAAATAAGTCATCACGACCGAAATGGTCAGTTGACCCCTTTAGGAGTTATAGTCCTTTATAGTCTATTTTTTACATTTTTCATAATTTTTTGCAGATTTTCAGATAATATTTTCCACTGTTATTACTGGGCCAAGTTCATTATAGATAGAGATAATTGTAACAACATGAACGTTCAGAGAATTAAAATTTACAAACACATCACCATCATCAAAACACAATTTTGTTGTGTATTTATCTGTGTCCATAGTTTAATATGCAAATAAACCAAGGTGAGCGACACAGGCTCTTGAGCACCTCTAGTTTTGTGTCCTATTTTTCTTTTAGTGTAGCCAATTATTTCCTAATATTCTGCAAACCCAATCCAATCTCTTACATTAATATGTTAATGCAATTTATATCAACAACGTGACTATATACCTTCTTATTTACACTTAACCATGACACATGCTAGATATAAAACAGAAGATGTGCTATAATTGCCAACTCTTTACAAGAGACCAAATGACACAGATTTTAACAAATGTGTGGCCTTTGAATATGAGCAAAGTCCATACCTAGGCTTTATTATGCTTCGACATCTGAATAGTTGAAAAAGATATCTACGAACCGTTACACCCCTCCAAAACAAAACCAAATAACAAGTACTAGTTGGCTAGAAAATTAAAACGAGGAAAATAAAGACAACAGTAACAATAACACTTCATAAAGAAGAACAGATTGAGCAACACGAACCAACCTTACACCTTGTGTGAAATACGATTCTATGGAAGGGTAGTTGTAGTTGCATATTCGCGTCGGTGCAAAAAGTTCTGGGTTTGAACCTCAGGGGGTGGGGGGTGGGGGTGGGGTTGGGGGGTTCAATTAAACGACTTTAAACATTGGAATGTACTGCGCGGCATTAATGAAAAAAGGACAAAGACTTATCAACTCGTAGTTAGGTTATTGTGTCCGGATAGAGTTTATTCTGCTGACTGTTAAATTGTTAACTCGCGTGTTCATGTCTGGTCACCCTCGAAGCATGGAAATAATTTATACCAAATTAACATGTTGTCGCGTTGAATATGGGTGTATTTCTTATTTTCCGCTCGACGTTTAAAATCCATCCATCCACATCATTGAAGGTGTTGTTAATCGTATAATGTGTCATATGCACCACTCACACGTACAATTGGAAGCAGTTAATTAAATTTGATCAAATTAAATGATAGTAAGCTTTTAAAGAAAAGGAATGTATTCTAAATGAAAATCCACTATCTTATCAAATACCTTAAAAAATGTTCTGCTATTGAATTTTGTCTTCCCATTCTCTTATTCAAAGATAGCTGTTCTGTACGCGGTAAACTTCACAAAGCCAAGGTCACTTCTGTGGGCAAAAGAGCAGCCCAAGTGCGAAGGCAAGTTTAGGGGTGAACGATAATGTGGAAAAGTGACGTTAAACAATGCTAGTTAATTTTGGAAGACAAAAATAAATGCAACAGCACTTTTAAAACAGTAATTATAACGTATCATTTACATATATAAAGACATAGAGAACTAAATACAAATAGAAAACATTGATCGGTATTTTATTCCCCATTTTTTGGCATTATGTTTTCTGGTCTGTGCTTCAAATGGTTCGTCCGTCCGTTCATCCGTCCTTTCGTCAGGTGAAAAATTCATGGACAGGGTAGTTTTTAATGAATTTCAAGTCCAATTAACTTGAAATTAAGTTCACATGTTCCCTATGCTATGATCTTTCTACTGATAATACCAAATTAGAGTTTTGACCTCGATTTTACGGTTCATTGCACATAGAAAATGATAGTTCAAGTGGGACATTCATGTAATTGAACACATTTTTGTTCCACATACTCCATGATTTTATATTGATTGTTTATTTATTTAGCGTTCTGGTAACTTCCTTTAAAAGTAAACATGACTTGTAAATAAAAATTAGCAGGAAAACGGTTTTTAATCGATAAAATTTTACGTTAATTATACAATGAACGTAATTGTGCAACACATTGTGCATAGGAAACTTTGTTATATAGATATAAATGCATTAGTCGATTAAAACCGTAACACTATAATTTAAAAAAAAGTATTATAATAGTAATTTGGTTATCACTTCATTTCAGGTGAGGGAAAGCTGCAGAAAGACTGAAAGAAAGCGGTTTCAGAAGAAATGATCTTTATGTAAATGACATTGTTGTGCAATAAATAAAATAGATAAAACCAATAGATATATATGCATTACATTTATTGAAAGTGTGTATATTCTAGTATGCATATCCACAAATATATAACAATATATAACAATTCATATTGGTATGCCTTTCCTCAAACGCTTTCACTTAATGTTTATCAAGGTTTACTGAGTCGCATTATCAATTGATATAGTTCAGTTCAGTAAAGTTTCTTGTAAATTCCTCCATTAAATGTGGAGCACTACCCAAAGGGTATAGTTTTTTTTTATTTTAATTTAATAATTTTACTTAATTTTTACTGTTTAAAATTGAGGTAATTTTATTTGAAAATTCAGACACAAACTAAAGTTTCTTCTTTATAGTAATATCAAAAAAATATCTAATAATATTGTAACCATAAAGTACTTTATAAAACAAGTTACTGATAAAAATTTCGGACCCTAAATATGCCTTTATAATGTATTTTTTTGTTATAAAACATCAAATATATACTTTGTCAGAAAATTGTTACTGTAAAAAACTAAATAATTGGCGGATAGTTTCAGTCAAAATTCCGCGACATGTACGATTCGTCAAGTCCTAAGAAAAGACGAAAGTCGTCAAATTTTATGCATTGCTTAATATGCCAAAAACCATCGACTGAACGTTTGAGTCAATTCACAAGTATAGGTAAGTCGACTTTTGTTTCTGCAATGAATAAAAGATTGGATGAGGTGTACAGCAGGTTCTAGATGAATTTGGTTCATTTGATACTTGTGCATTTGAAGAAATGCAGGCAGTTTACCATCGGTCCTGCTACAAAAGTTACACAAGTAAACATAAGTGTTCCCCCTTTAAGAGTGATGAAGCTACTTGTCTGACATATAATGACGACAGACAATTATCGGACTGTTGCCCCTCAGTTTCCGGGGTTTGCACGCGTTCAAGAATGCAATCGTTAGACTGGAGCTCTTGTATTTTTTGTTGCAAGAAAACCTTAAAGAAAGATCAAAAACTACGCAAGTTTCAATCAGATGAGCGTATTAAGAATGTTTTATCCGTGGCGCAAAGCAATGACGATGATTTAAAAGTTGAGATTATTTCCCATTAATCTTTTAAACTTCAAGCACTTTATCATTTTGGTTGCATTACAAAAGTGTTTGCTAAAATCAAAAATTCAAACATCTGAACACGTTGAAGCAGATATCTCACATCACGATACTGCTTTTACAAATTTTATATTGGCTATTGACTATGATTTAATGGTGGAGAAAAAAGCATTCCTTCTGACAACGTTACTTGATAAATACAGATCTTTCCTGCCTCCTAATTCTAATCTAAAATATTCTACTTGGAAGTTGCAGTCTAAACTCATTGATTTTTATAGGAACTCAGTTGTCATACAAACACAACAGGGTCAGGGTAAGTCTAACATCATATTCAGTAGCAACATAACTATTAGTATATATCATTTTATTCTGGTATCACCTAAGTTGGACAAAGGTATACAGAAATGGAGATGCCATATCAGCTGCTAGCCAACTAAAAACTGACCTCAAAATCTCAGAAATGCAGGCATCAATGTAAACTTTAATAGACACAATGCTATCCAGACATTTGATCAACAACTGTATGCAATTGCTCAGCAAGTAAAGTGGGCTTTGCCAACAACATTTGACTGCCATGTCTTACGAATGGTTGGATTTCACACATTATCGTGTTTTATTGCTGCAATTGGTAAATTATGGGGCGATGTTAGTCTTCGTGATTTGTTATTTGATTCATCTGTGTATGCTGCTGCAACTGTGGATCAGATGTTATGCGGTAAACAGTTTAACCGTGCAGTAAAAGGCCTTACATTAGTTTACGAGGCAATTTGCTCTTTGTGGTTTGGTGCATTCTTTCGTTGGCTTAATGATAAGATTGAAAAGCTTCCAGAAAATACATTGACCTTTTTTCCTCGTTCATTTTAATGTTTCAGGCAGGGAAAACTGTAGAAGCCAAACATTTTGCTGAGGTGAAAGTATTTTTTGAAACAAATATTTTGCCTTTGACTGAAGAGTTCCGGATTTGTGGTTGTGCAAATTCCCCCACATTTTTGTTCTGGAACATGTTTTTGGAAGCCATTTAAATACTTGTACAGAATGTTAGATCAGAAAGAGAGGGAAATTGGTCCCTTCACTTAAGCTCTACTGCTGCAATGTTGCCCTATATATATGTTACAAATAGGATCAACTACTCAAGATGACTACCTGTCTACCTGCTAGATATGCTATCATTACCACTAGATGTAGAATTACCATTTCAACGAGGTGAGTTTTCGATACGCCAAAAGCCTGGAAAGTTCAACGGAGTATGGAGTGACATGGCAACTGAAAAGTCTGTCATAAAAGATTCTAAAGGTTGTGGTGCCATCAGTGGCATAACACGACAAAAGCCAGCCGTGATGAGATGGTCATTAACTCGACATGTGCTTGCAGACTTTACGTCAGAAATAAAAACTCGGTCTGGTTGCATCAATGACAAAAGCGTTGAGGATGACTAGGTTAAGCCAACAGCTTTGATTCGAGATGAAAAACAAGTTCAGAAAATTTTAGACCATGTTCTAGAAAAAAATGACTGACCCGTTTGCCAAAGAACTCCACCCACCATCACTAATAAACATTTCTACTGGAATCCACACTTCAAAAGACAAACAGGCCTCTTTGACGTCAGCTGTTGATGATGGTAACACAATGGCAAAATCATTTATTGAAGGAGCTTTTTGTGAAGGCAAGGTTCGTAGTTTCTTTGGTTCTATCCCTCGGTCAAAGTTAAAATCATTTGAGGACCTAACGAAAAAAACAAAATTGAAATGTAGAACTGGTGAGATTTTGAATTTTTCATATCAATCCTGAACTTGTGTTCCGTCTGTTGAAAAGGTGTTGTCATTTCCGATTGAACCAATCCCTGCAGCCCTTTTTCATGATGATGGAACCATGAGAAAATCATGTAAAGCCGATCTTTGCCCTCAACTCGAAAACGAGACATCATATTGTAACTCTCTCCCTAACTTCGATAAATCGCTTACCGTTTTGATAAGGGATGGGATGGCTCTTATCCAGTGTATCAATGCTAAAAATTTGAAAACTTTTTTGACATTGGGACAGAGATCGTTCAATCGCAGCTCCGCAGCTTTTCAAAAGCGTCTTCCGTTGTTGATGTTTTTGACAGATATGACGTCAACTTTCTATCAAAGCCGCGGAACGTGATCGTAGATCACACTTTACAGCAAAGGTTTTCCAAATAATCGAAGGTCGATCCCTTCCAGACTGGAAAAAGTTTTTATCTTCTAACGAAAATAAGCAAGCATTGCTCCAGTTTCTTGGTAGTTTTATAGTTGGTTACCACACAAAAAATCTTAATGCACTAGTAAATAATAATGAATTTACGTAAGCTGGAACTTTTTCCGATCTTCAAATCGTGAAACGCATTTGTGATAAAACTGTCAAAGACTGTGGTGATCTTTACAGTACGCATGAAGAAGCTGATACTCGTATGATGTTGCACGCAATCTATGCTGATACAGCTGTAAGCAGTTTAGTAGTGGTAACTTGAAAGGCAGGATCATAGTGAAATCCCCTGACACGAATGTTATAGTTCTTTGTGTCCATTATTTTTCTTCTATTAAAAACACAACAGAACTATGGTTTGAACCAGGAACTGTAACGAGCACCAAAGATGCAAGACGTTTTATACCTATACATGAACTATGCAATTCTTTGAATTCCATCGTTAGTCAATGCTTACCTGCAGTGCATGCAATTTCAGGATGTGACACCACATCGGCAATGTTTGGTATAGGTACAATAACGGTTTTAAAAAATTCTGAAGCAGGTGTGTTGTGAAGTGTTCGATTTAGTAAACCTGGCAAACTGTGATGTTGAGGAATCTGTTTCAGTTGCAAGAAAGTTCGTTGCTATGCTGTATGACCAAAAGGGTAAATTCAAAAACCTTCATAGTGACCTCAATAAAACTAGCGACAGCTAAAGATGCGTCTCTGGCCAAGCCCCACCCCCCCCCCCCTGTGAATTAACATTTACACAACATTTGCTTCGAGCATCCTTGCAGACAAGCATATGGATGTCATCGCACCTCCCAAAACCACCTATTAGATCTCCGTTAAATTTTGGATGGATTGATAAGGATGGTTTGAAGCTTGTGTTTTTCGAGGGACAAATGTCCTCGGACTTCCTACAAGACCTTGTTTGTATGTGTAAAGGAAAATCTGTATGCTCAAAAGAATGTGTTTGCTTTGAGCAGAACCTTTCATGTACAGACCTGTGTCCTTGCCAGGCAAGTAAAATGTGTAAAAATATTAATACACGTCTTGTGATTGTTGGTGAAAATGAAGATGACGGAGATAACGCGTAACTGTGTTGCTTGTTGCACTAGCTGGTACACAAAGTTTCAAGTTCTAGGAGGGTTGGCGTGCCTCCAAAATAATTAATCCCCGCCACATTCTGTATGTGCCTGTCTCAAGTCCTGAGCCTGTTATGCAGTGGTTGTTGTTTCTTTCTATATGCTATATTTGTGTGTGTTTTCTCAATTTATTTTGTTCATTTATTAGGATGTTACATCATTCGTATACATTTGTTGTTTTGGAAATTGAAGACAAAGCAGTATAGGTTTCAATCATTGTTGACGGCAGTACGGTGACACATAAGTATTAACTAATGAACTAGTGTCAGATGGTAATTTTTGGAGAGAAGTCTCGTTAACAATCATACCAAATCTTATTTTTTATATAGAATACCTTTGAAGATTGTGGTACGTAGCCAAGGAAAAAAGGGGGGTTACAGATACAAGAACAATCATGTAATAGACAAGAACAAGAGAATGATACAGAGCAGATAATACTTTGAAAGCCGCAATAATTGTGGAATAACAGAAGCAACATTACAAGTATTCTATTGAAAAAACAGAACCATCCGCAAAAATTATTTGAGGTCATATTTGACTGTAGTGTATTATTGCTTTGCTTTGATACCACACCCTACATGTATATGATAGTTTAAAAAATAATTTGGAAGTACTGTCCTTCATGACTCTTGATTTAATCTGAAATTGAGAATATTTATTAAGCTACAGTGCTCTAAAGTTTTTATGAGTTGAAAACTGGATTTTTGCAGTTGTGTTAATAAAAAGTCGTTTACTCTGCTGGTGGACTATTAGTCCCCGAGGGTATCACCAGCCCAGTAGCCAGTACTTCGGTACTGGCATGAAAATACGGATTTTTTGTGTTATTAAAATTTGCTGTTACAAAATGATAGAAATTATTATAAATTAAGGAATGTATCTCCCTCGTGCAAAGCTCTGATTCCTTTCACGGATTTGGCTATACTTTTTTGACCTTTTAGATTATAGCTCTTCATCTTTTATATAAGCTTTGGATTTCAATGTTTTGGCAACGAGCATCACTGAAGAGACATGTATTGTCGAAATGCGCATCTGGTGCAAGAAAATTGGTACCGTTAATCTTATTACGGACATTTTTTATAACAAAAATTGTTATGATTAATTTTTGTGTATAAAAACAAACATTTCTAAAGCTAAAACTGTATCGTTTATATTTAGGTAGAGATTAGAAATAGAAACAAATTTCAAAATTGAAACCCTTCAAAATTTTCACAGATTGGTACATATGACCTTTGACCTCAATTAAAAAATATTGTGACCATATTAAGTATTGACGACAGGCATAATGTTATAGCGCAAGGTTTCTTCTTTCAAATGATATATTATATAGATGTGTGTTCGGTGGGGAGGTTAAAGTAAAAAAAAATCTTCCTTTAGTCACCGCACTAAAAAGGAGTTTTGCGTTTTTCCTATATGGTGTTATTTTTGTGTTAACTGAGACACTAATTGCATTAATTACCAAATGATTACGATAGAATATGTCATTTTGTAGCTAGAAGAGCAACACATAAAAGGTTAATTTTTTCATGTATTTTTTAATGCATTTCTTAAATGGAAGATGATATCTGAAAACATGATATAAGGAGCCAGTAATTCAGTGGTTGAAAGGTAAGGCTGTTTTCTCGTTTGAATTGTTTTACATTGTCATTTCGGGGCCTTCTATAGCTGACAATGCGATATGAGCTTCGATCATTGTTATAGGCCATGCAGTGACCTGTAGTAATAATTGTGTCATTTGGTCTCTTGTAGGGAATTGTCTCATTGGTAATCATACCACGTCTTCATGTATTCGTATGGTTCTATTATATAACTTTGTGATGGATCATCAATATCAATAGTAAAACATTTTGCTAAATTGTCGAATTGTTATTCAAATTAGAAGATTAAATTTTTTTAGTAATGACAATGCCTGATATCATGCTTGGGCAAGATGAGCTAGAAAGAAAAGCAAAACAAGTTTTAACCAATATGAAAATGATATCACCAACAGAACCTTCAAAGACTCATAACTGCTTCAAAGACTCATAACTGCTTCAAAGGAAACTGAGAAATTTTGCATACACAATAAAATACACACGACCAATTGGGTCTATAAGTCACTTTAAAATCATAAAGCGTATTTCTTTTATCACGGATTTCAAACAAAATAATGAAAAAAATAAATATATAATTATATTTTTATAATAACAATCATTGCGTTTCCCTCGGTTTTAGTTTGTTACCCCGCTTTTGTTTTTTGTCCATGGATTTATGAGTTTCGAACAGCGGTATACTACTGTTGCCTTTATTCATTGGGGTTTCTGTAATCAACATCAATGTGAAATCATAATGCTTAAGGAATAACGCCAGATTACAATGCAGCCAATGAAAATAACGTGTTATAATGAAAGATACATCTACTGTAATCATTTCTTCATGGCAATGGTGTAACCTTTGTTATATATTATGTAAGATGTTGTAAGATTGTCAATGACTACATGTTATCCTCTGTATGTTGTCGCAAGGCCCTCAACAATGAGTCAGATTCATGTTTTGTTTCATTGTGGACATTTACGACACCCTTATTTGAAAGAGAGACATTTTAGAAGTAATACCGATCCCAGAATTATTTAGCGATTTAAAAAAAGTTTAAAAAAAATATAGATATCATTTTTGAACCAGAACAACAACGAAATGTTAATTTTAATCTTTGACCCAACTGATGTTCCGAGTTTAATTTCCATAGTCATCACGACCTCTATACTCAACAAAGAATTTATATTGAATGTGAAAGAAGTGAAGAAAGTGCTTCGTGATAAATGTACTGACCCATTAAAGGGCATTTGAAGTATACAAATACAAGAAAGATATATTTAATTTGAATACCAAATATTCATATCTCTCTCTTATCTAGTTGTTATAAATTTAAAATTGAATATTTCTTTCTTATTCGTGTCACTTTTTGATATATCATCACAGGAACAAGCTATTGGAATCATATTTAACGTATACCTCTTATGAAAATACTACACATATTTGCCACTGCACGAACTCATCTTTAACTGAATTTTAATTTCAAGCACTGAGAAGGACTTCATTCTGCTATTTTTACGAATGTTTCCTTGATTTTGATTTTAACGTTCTCCTGAAACACAAAGAGGCCATACAAATGTGCTCCGGAATATTCAGGAATGGACGGCAATTTCAAAATTGGGCATGATAAGTGAGTCCGGAATATTCCGGAGTGGTCGGAGTCCGGAGCCGAGGTAACTCCGGACTATTCCGGAGTAAGGGAATCGGGATTCACGTCGAGGTCCGGAATATTCCGGAGTGATCCGGACACTTCCGGAGTGGTTCGGACAATTCCGGAGTGAGGGGGTCGGGATTCACCTGGGTCCGGAATATTCCGGAGTGGTCTGAACAAATCCGGAGTGGGGGAACGGGGATTCAGACGGAGGGAGGATCCCCTTATATTTTAGAAAAATGATTTTATATATATACATTTACATGATACAGCAGGTAAGACAAAATATTTTCATTTCATTTGAATTTAAACAATATACTGTATGCCGAAGTGCAATGTTACAAAGTATACAAATGGGTATGCCCACATTTATAACTTGGCAATTAACCAACTTAACTCTAAGACGTTACCAATCAGTTTTTAAAGGACTACATCTGTGTCATAATTTTATATGCAATATATTTTACTTTTAATTTCCAATAACTATTTAAGGTAATATTTAGATGCCTACACCTAACATTGAATTGCATCTGCTTTGTATTAAACATAGGAAATAACAAGGTCTCAAGTACTGTATCTTGTGAAACACCTGCTTTATATGTTCCATATATTGACTTTGATTTTTTTAGTAGCACTGTCTGTTTCCTATTACTTACATAATATTCAATTAAGCCCAAGGATTTGTCTTTCGTGTCACGTTTTTTTTTATGTTTGGCGTCATCTGCCAATCTATTGACAACTGGAATAGGGGGATAGTAAATCCTTCATGTTTTCTTTTTGTTTATATTGTATTCCCCAATTTTCATATAATATGATATATGAAGCTAGCCATTTTTTATTGGTGTTTGCCTCTTGTTAATAAACAGCTGCGCAACGTGCCCATGATACGCCTTTAGTTCGTTTTGTATGTGAAGTTTTATACAATTATAACTAAATAACTTTAAAATAAATTTTGATCATCACCTAAAAGTATACAGATCTTTAAAATACTTTAACTAAGAAGTGTGTAAAGTTTTAGGCAATAATCATAAATCTTTTTTGAGATCAGTCGTGACATTACTCCCCCCCCCCCCTATATTTTTCTTAACAAACCATTAAATATCTATAAAATATTTTTTTTGAATCATCAACAGAGAGTATGCATATCTATAGATTAATATAACCAAGAAGTGTTGAAAGTTTTTAGCAGTTATCATAAATCATTTTTGAGATACAGTGCGACATGTGACCCCCCCCTTTTTTTACGCTCAGTACCTAAACTTAAATTTTGAATCATCACAAAAAAGTGGTAAAATCTATGAAGAAATAGAAAATGTCAAGGAAAAAAAACACACAAACAAGACCAACAAGAATATCACACGTTTTAAAAATAAACACGCTACACTGAAAACAAATTAAGTATCCAGAACCCTGATAAACCACAGGATAAAAAACGGTGTACATGGAGGATTTTTGTTTTTTATTCACTATTTGACTGAGAGTCAAACCCACCCGGGGGGGGGGGGGGGGGGGTAACTTCCAATTATTAGGTATACGGTGGATGTGCCAAAAATATTGGTCATAATTTTGCGAGATTTTATATAAGAATAACCCTCCTTTTTAATGACATCCTATATTAAAATGCTTTTACGTTTGAAAACTGTAAATTGATTTGGGGTATAATCTACATATCATATAAATATGCTATTGAGAATCTTACATAATAAATGGTCAATTATTAATCTCACCTTTTAAATAAGTTCCCAAATGAACCCGGAAATTTGTCTCCTGATTTGATCTTCAATAACGTTTTAACTTCATATTTTAAATATTGTATATAAGTATAGGTCATTATCTCTTAAATATTTATATAAGAATAGGTACTAAATTTCAGTGAATGTTATATAAAAATGGGTACGTTTTTTGAGGCAAAAATGGCACCCCCTACCATAAATATATCGAAGTTACCCCCCCCCCCCCCCCCACCCGTGGTCAAACCGGCCACTTCATTTTCATCTTTGGTTGTCATGGTATATCGTCTGTATATGGGAATGTGACTTTTAAATTACTCTGACATTACATCTTATTTATTTACGGAAGCACTAGATATAAGAAAGATTAGTTATGAGCGCCAATTCACAATGAGACAACTATCTATCCAAGTCATAAAAGTATACCATTATAGGTCAATTTGAAAGTTCGGTCATCAAAACGGAGCCTAATTGACTCAGATTGAACAACAAAATATGAAGGGTCACCAAAAATGACTAGTGTGAAACCATTCAAATGGGAAAACCAACCATCGAATATATAACAGAACTTTTGTTACATTTTAGTCTTGCCTTGGGTGCTATGGAGGATAAGAAAGTGATTGTTACCGGAGACAGTGGTGTTGGGAAAACATGTCTTCTTATTTCCTACATCACCAACGCTTTCCCAAGGGAATATGTTCCTACCGTGTTTGACAACTACACTGCAAATGTAATGGTGGACGGAAAGTCATATAGATTAGGACTTTGGGATACTGCTGGACAGGTAACAGTACTGTAGACAGAAACTATATTTCTGTTTGTTCGAGTACATTTAGTCTTTGTGACGGTCTGCATTTTCGGGGTCTTAATTTATTTTGACTTTAATTGTTAGGCTATTATTTTTATTCTTTATAATTAACACTATTCTCTATTGTTTATATTTTATTTAACATGCTATTATTCGCTATTTTACTTTTATTTATGTCTGTTTTGATAAACGTAAATAGAAGTTATATTTGAAAGGGACAAAAGCTGTAAAATTCATCGATTTGACTCAAATTCTCATATTTGATTTATAACACACAAAAATGTATATTTTAATCATAAGAATTGGAAAAAAAATTACAGAGCATGGGCTTGATAATATGTATCAGTGTTTTATCTGTGTTTTAGTTTAGACGCCATCTAATTAACCATCGCGGTGACCTTCTAAGACGGCACATAACCCGACAAAACATAAATCTAGATATGAATAGATAGCGAACTCGTGCCATTGGATTTTTCTAGGTCTGTATTTCATTAATAGCTGACACCTATTTCATGCGTAGCCCACTCTAGATAAGGGGTTAAATTGAAGGTCACATAAATACGGATTCAGTAAGGTAGCATTTTTCTTAAGTTATTTTGACAAAATTTATATAAACTTGCTGATAAAAACGAATTATCATTTCACTTTTGCACTTTCATTTATGATTGAACAAAAAAAAAAGTATTCTAATTGTATTTATGTCTCGTAAGTAATGCACATTTAAGACTTTTGTTGGTAAAACATTTCAGGAAAAATATGAGAGTTAAGAAGCTTATATGTTTTACATTGCAGGAGGACTTTGATAGATTAAGACCTTTGTCGTATCCACAGACAGATGTTGTTCTACTGTGCTTCTCTATCAACGACAGATCATCCTTGGACAACATAGAAAAGAAATGGATACCGGAAATAAAGCATAATCTACCAAATGTAGCTAAAATGTTAGCTGGTTGTAAAACAGGTAATAATTCTCCAGCACACTTCTATTCTACCGGCAATAATAAATGTAAAAAGTTTTATACTTTTTCTTTTAAATTAAAGAATTCGTGTGGACCTTTGATTCACAACGAACAGCACCTACAAAATTAGTTAGCATTTCATAATCTTAGCACAAAACAGCACCGTCAAAATGAGTCAGTATAACACCATCTTAGCCTCAAACAACACCGTCAAAATGAGTCAGCATTACATTATCTTAGCCTAAAAGTGCACCGTCAAAATAAGTAAGCATTACATCATCTCAGCCTCAAACAGCACCGTCAAAATAAGTCGCATAAATCATTTTAGCCTAAAACAACACCTACACATGACCTAAGTTCAGACCTGTTTCGGAAGTTCACGTTGCTCAATCGTTATATATCTGTCAACTTACGTAGTTTGTTTTAAGTCTGATCATTATTGACTATCTTTTCTTTTTTTAACATGTTTTATGTTTCTTTTCTTGAACAGCGATTTTGTTTACTGTTTTCCTTTTTTGGCCTGTTTATTTTAGAGATTAAAGGTTATAAAAGAGTCGTATTAACGAATTACGTTGACATGGATTGTATTCATTTAACATATTTCAGATATAAGAGATTCAAGTAAAGACACATGTAAAAGTAAAGAGGAGGCAGAGTCTGTTGCCAGTGATCACAGAATGACATATTATGAAACAAGTGCAATTAAAAAGAAAGGATTGAAGTCGTGTTTTGATAATGCTGTAAGTAAGGGCATACAAACAGTTACGAGAAGGTAATAACGTTGCAAACGCATTTTTTTCCGCGACGTCAAACTGTGACATAACGAAAAAAGATGCATTTTTTTTATGATTAAATGCTTCAACTTGAAAACGAGTAAATACATTGTAGACCCCTCTTTTTTTAAATGGCATTAGGTTTGATTACGTATGAAAAAATTTTGAACCAATTTTAAGGAAAAAGTCAACATTAAAACGTTTAAAAATTTAGATTTGATAAATACAAAATGAAATATGCCGCAAAAAAGCCGTTTTTTCCTGACTTCCTGAATCTTTGTTAAAATTAGTTATTTCCAAAGAAATGTTGTACATATCTAAAGCATATTTATGTAAAGAAGATTTTCATTATGTTTGTACAAAACTCCGCCTGTGTTTATCTGTTGAAATAAAAATGTTACATTTGATTTAAAGATATTGTATGCATATTGAACAGCGGTATACTATTGTTACCTTGACATGTTTGAGTAAATACTAAAATACACAACGCTGTATCACATGGTTATGTTTATAGATCGTCTAATTGTGCTGTCCTTTATTTCTGTATTATTTCTGTTTTGGTAACTACTATTAATATTTTAAAACCGCATTTTAACAGTGTTTTCTCTATACTTTTTAGCTCACCTGGACCAACGGGCCAAGTGAGCTTTTTTCATCACTTTGCGTCTGTCGTCCGTCGTCCGTCGTCCGGCGTAAGCTTTAACAGAAATCTTCTCCTCTGAAACTACTGGGCCAAATTAAACCAAACTTGGCCACAATCATCATTGGGGTATTTTGTTTAAAGAATGTGTGGCGTGACCCCGCCAACCAACCACGATGGCCGACGTGGCTAAAAATAGAACATAGGAGTAAAATGCAGTTTTTGGCTTCTAACTCAAAAACCAAAGCATTTAGAGCAAATCTGACATTGGTAAAATTGTTAATCAGGTCATGATTCATCTGCCCTGAAATTTTCAGATGAATCGGATAACCCGTTGTTGGGTTGCTGACCCTGAATTGGTAGTTTTAAGGAAATTTTGTCTGTTTTCGCTTATTATCTTGAACATTTTTATAGATAGAGATAAACTGTAAACAGCAGTACTGTTCAGCAAAGTAAGATCTACAAATAAGTCAACAATATCAAAATGGTCAGTTGACCCCTTAAGGAGTTATTGCCCTTTATAGTATTGTTTTACCAATTTTTCGTAAATTTTGTAATCTTTTACAAAAATCTTCTCCTCTGAAACTGCTGGGCAAATTAAACCAAACTTGGCCACAATTTTTATTGAGGTATCTAGCTAAAAAAATGTGTGGTGTGATCCCGCCAACCAACCAAGATGGCCGCTACAGCTAAAAATAGAACATAGGGGTAAAATGCAGTTTTTGACTTATAACTCAAAAACCAAAGCATTTGGAGCAAATCTGACATGTGTTAAATTGTTAATCAGGTCAATTTCCATCTGCCCTGAAATTTTCAGATGAATCAAACAACCCGTTGTTGGGTTGCTGCCCCATAATTGGTAATTTTAAGGAAATTTTGTCTTTTTTCGCTTATTATCTTGAAAATCATTATAGATAAAAAATAAACTGTAAACAGCAGTAATGTTCAGCAAAGTAAGATCTACAAATAAGTCAACAATATCAAAATGGTCAGTTGACCCCTTAAGGAGTTATTGCCATTAATAATATTTTTTAGCAATTTTTCATAAATTTTGTAATCTTTTACAAAAATCTTCTCCTTTGAAACTGCTGGGCCACAGCTAAAAATAGAACATAGGGGTAAAATGCAGTTTTTAGCTTATAACTCAAAAACCAAAGCATTCAAAGCAAATCTGGCGTGGAGTTAAATTGTTTATCAGGTCAAGATCTATCTGCCTTGAAAATTTCAGATGGATCAAACAATCTGTTGTTGGGTTCCTGCCTCTGAATTTGTAATTTTAAGGAAATTTTGCTGTTTTTGGTTATTATTTTGAAAAATATTATGGATAGAGATAACAGTAACCGGCAAGAATGTTCAGCAAAGTAATATTTACAAATAAGTCATCACGACCGAAATGGTCAGTTGACCCCTTTAGGAGTTATAGTCCTTTATAGTCTATTTTTTACATTTTTCATAATTTTTTGCAGATTTTCAGATAATATTTTCCACTGTTATTACTGGGCCAAGTTCATTATAGATAGAGATAATTGTAACAACATGAACGTTCAGAGAATTAAAATTTACAAACACATCACCATCATCAAAACACAATTTTGTTGTGTATTTATCTGTGTCCATAGTTTAATATGCAAATAAACCAAGGTGAGCGACACAGGCTCTTGCGAACCTCTAGTTTTGTGTCCTATTTTTCTTTTAGTGTAGCCAATTATTTCCTAATATTCTGTAAACCCAATCCAATCTCTTACATTAATATGTTAATGCAATTTATATCAACAACGTGACTATATACATTGTACCTTCTTATTTACACTTAACCATGACACATGCTAGATATAAAACAGAAGATGTGCTATAATTGCCAACTCTTTACAAGAGACCAAATGACACAGATTTTAACAAATGTGTGGCCTTTGAATATGAGCAAAGTCCATACCTAGGCTTTATTATGCTTCGACATCTGAATAGTTGAAAAAGATATCTACGAACCGTTACACCCCTCCAAAACAAAACCAAATAACAAGTACTAGTTGGCTAGAAAATTAAAACGAGGAAAATAAAGACAACAGTAACAATAACACTTCATAAAGAAGAACAGATTGAGCAACACGAACCAACCTTACACCTTGTGTGAAATACGATTCTATGGAAGGGTAGTTGTAGTTGCATATTCGCGTCGGTGCAAAAAGTTCTGGGTTTGAACCTCAGGGGGTGGGGGGGGGTGGGGGTGGGGTTGGGGGGTTCAATTAAACGACTTTAAACATTGGAATGTACTGCGCGGCATTAATGAAAAAAGGACAAAGACTTATCAACTCGTAGTTAGGTTATTGTGTCCGGATAGAGTTTATTCTGCTGACTGTTAAATTGTTAACTCGCGTGTTCATGTCTGGTCTCCCTCGAAGCATGGAAATAATTTATACCAAATTAACATGTTGTCGCGTTGAATATGGGTGTATTTCTTATTTTCCGCTCGACGTTTAAAATCCATCCATCCACATCATTGAAGGTGTTGTTAATCGTATAATGTGCCATATGCACCACTCACACGTACAATTGGAAGCAGTTAATTAAATTTGATCAAATTAAATGATAGTAAGCTATTAAAGAAAAGGAATGTATTCTAAATGAAAATCCACTATCTTATCAAATACCTTAAAAAATGTTCTGCTATTGAATTTTGTCTTCCCATTCTCTTATTCAAAGATAGCTGTTCTGTACGCGGTAAACTTCACAAAGCCAAGGTCACTTCTGTGGGCAAACGAGCAGCCCAAGTGCGAAGGCACGTTTAGGGGTGAACGATAATGTGGAAAAGTGACGTTAAACAATGCTAGTTAATTTTGGAAGACAAAAATAAATGCAACAGCACTTTTAAAACAGTAATTATAACGTATCATTTACATATATAAAGACATAGAGAACTAAATACAAATAGAAAACATTGATCGGTATTTTATTCCCCATTTTTTGGCATTATGTTTTCTGGTCTGTGCTTCAAATGGTTCGTCCGTCCGTTCATCCATCCTTTCGTCAGGTGAAAAATTCATGGACAGGGTAGTTTTTAATGAATTTCAAGTCCAATTAACTTGAAATTAAGTTCACATGTTCCCTATGATATGATCTTTCTACTGATAATACCAAATTAGAGTTTTGACCTCGATTTTACGGTTCATTGCACATAGAAAATGATAGTTCAAGTGGGACATTCATGTAATTAAACACATTTTTGTTCCACATACTCCATGATTTTATATTGATTGTTTATTTATTTAGCGTTCTGGTAACTTCCTTTAAAAGAAAACATGACTTGTAAATAAAAATTAGCAGGAAAACGGTTTTTAATCGATAAAATTTTACGTTAACTATACCATGAACGTAATTGTGCAACACATTGTGCATAGGAAACTTTGTTATATAGATATAAATGCATTAGTCGATTAAAACCGTAACACTATAATTTAAAAAAAAGTATTATAATAGTAATTTGGTTATCACTTCATTTCAGGTGAGGGAAAGCTGCAGAAAGACTGAAAGAAAGCGGTTTCAGAAGAAATGATCTTTATGTAAATGACATTGTTGTGCAATAAATAAAATAGATAAAACCAATAGATATATATGCATTACATTTATTGAAAGTGTGTATATTCTAGTATGCATATCCACAAATATATAACAATATATAACAATTCATATTGGTATGCTTTTCCTCAAACGCTTTCACTTAATGTTTATCAAGGTTTACTGAGTCGCATTATCAATTGATATAGTTCAGTTCATTTAAGTTTCTTGTAAATTCCTCCATTAAATGTGGAGCACTACCCAAAGGGTATAGTTTGAGCAACTATGTACACCTTCAAGCATAGGGAAACAATTAATTATATTAAATACAGATGACTGAATTTGGTTATAATGATCACTAAATAATAGATATCATAATAATATTTTCAGACGATAGAATATACCAAAGGTCAATACAATGATTTTTTTTACGGAGACGAAAAACGATATTTTATTAATTATATTATAGACAAACAAAGTTGATAAAATACTAAATCTACATCTTAGATGCATCTTAGAGATTAACAAACACAAACATTACATACATCGAGAAGCATTCCCTGTATCCCCTATTTTTGACAGCTTAACATTTTATGTTTTGGTTACACACGTTTGTTATTAAATTGAAATTTTACGAGAGTGTCATACAAATTACAGGTGAAGCTAGGTATATAAAGAGGTATAACCCTCCATTGTCTACATAAGAAAATGCCTGTACTAAGTCAGTTAATGTTCATTTGTTTGATGTGTTTGAGCCTTTGATTTTACCAAATATGGACAGAAAAGTCTTACAATAAAAAAATAGTATCTAGGGGAACAGTTTTGATAATTGTTTTTCTCTTTTTGTCTTGGCCTGCGACTAATAGCTGAAGCAGGTTAGACCCTGTGTTCCGTTGAACCCTTACACATTTATATATAAATATATCTACTTATTTTATTATTCTAATATCAATTTTCATACTTTAAAGTAAACTTCACCTACTCTGTGTAAGATCAAAATGATTTAATCAGAGCGAAAAGTGTAAATATCACGCCATTGCTATGCTTAGAAAATATTAAGAATTACTCAATGATAGCCAATATTGAAACTCACAGGCATACATATCGAGGAAGAAAAAAAGACTGTTCAGCACCCAAAGATCCTGTTATGTACACAGAGCCAGTGAAATAACAACAGAGAGAAGACACCATATAAAAGTCAATTTTAAAGAAAAGATGCACCTATATGCTAGTTTATAATATCTTTAATCATTATTTCACTTAAAGAGATGATAAACAAACAAAAAAGAGTTAAAATTATCCAGTCATACAAATAACTTTTTGACTTACCGTCAAACTATAATACATGGATTAACACAACCCAGGGTCTACTCAAAGTGCGCAAACGATAGAATTGTCCCATTTAATACAGTATTAAAATATACATAATTACAGATGTTAGTTGTTCCGAACAACCCAAAATACAATTTTTCGTGTTAATGCATCGACTGATAGCAGGAGTCACCTTCACATACTGTCTGATAGAAAACACTCCATTGTTAAATGAATGATTCCTTTCTTTATTGCATTTTGCTAATGTTACCCTTTAGAAAAAAAATATCAACTATGCGTTATATATCTCTATGCAAGCCGGTTTCCTTGGCCAATGACAATAAACCGCCGGCCCGCGAAATTGCATAATATTGCTGAAAGCGGCATTAAATCCCCATCATAACATCAATCATATTGAAGCAACAAAATTATTCGATTTTAATTTGACAAACATGTTATTGTAGTACACTGCAAATTCTACTCGTAACATTGAACACATACTATAGTATATCCTTATCAGAACTAGTTTGAAGAATATACGCAATTCCGTTCATGTCGGCAGTTTTCATGGTACACTAGTGACAGACTTTTCTTTAATTTCTTTACTCATATCGTAAACTTTGATATGAATTTTGGCTCGTTTCGAAGCCTTGACATATTAACATATTGGGTTAAATATTCGGTGAACGAAGTGAGAATCCTTACTGTCCGAATTTAGCACAACCCGATAAACCTTTTGTAATTCAGCATAAAGAGGTAGAAAATTCGTAGTTTTAAGGTGGTACCTTACACTACAGGGAGATAACTCTGTTAAGTCAGCTAAACGTTTTAATTATGTTGTGTTGTAAAAGTCATAAGAAGCTAAGCTTCTCAATGATCACATTTGGTGTTTGTCAAACTGCTATATAACCAGTGTAATGTTTCTGACAAAACTGCTGGTTCAAAATTTTTGAATTTTTTATATTTTTGTTAAAGGGTTAGAGTAAATATATTGCCAACATTTTATGAAAATTAAACGAGCCAAATTAATTTAAGTGAAAGTGTTGAATACCACCTTAAACTATAAGATCTTTGAATCTTCAGTTCATGGCATATATTTCATAATTCCATAGTTTTTATACCTTTATTACATAGTCCTCTGCTCTACAAACAACTCAAATTGTTTAGCTCATATATGTGTGAAGAATTGAAACATGTGAATTTTTTATGACATGTCAGTCACATTACTCTCCCACGAGAAATAGTAAGAAATACTATGGAAAAGAAGCAAGTTGCATTTTAAATCGCAAACTGTAAGCAAAAACTGCACTCCGAGGTATCAAATAGTTATTAATAATACAAGGACACTGCGATAAACAGTTATACATTTGTGAAAATAATTAAGAATATATATATAAACATATTATTAACTCTTTAGACAATTTTCACTAATACTTTTACTATTGAAATAATACATGGATATATATGGTTTGAACTACAGTTGTCCATTCGTTTTTGATGTGTTTTGTCATTTGATTTTGCCATGTGATTTGGAACTTTCCGATTTAATTTTCCTCTGAGTTCAGTATTTTTGTGATTTTACCTTTTACATGTTTTAACTGATCTGGAACATTACAATCCCAATGAACATACAAAGGGAGATAACTTATGTGGTTATGTGACGTAAACGGAAGTTATCATACGCATACATCAATGACTATTATTGTACAAAACAATCAGGAATTGAACCAAAAAGGCACTAAAGAATCATGCGAAATTATACTGCTTGCACTATATCTGATAGTAAGTATATAATTCTATCTCAATAACGTGCCTTGAAATTTTATTGCACTTTCGTGTTTGCAAAGCATTTGATATGTACTTCAGTATGAAAGTTGTTTGACTAAATCGATTAACGTTTATGGAACAATAACTGAGTCGATTTATGGACTGTTTTGGTGAACTCGCAGTAATGTACGGTAATACACAACTCTGTGTTTTAATTTCAATTTTATAAACCTACATTTCATTGTTAACTGTAAATTCAGAAATTATTGCGAGGTTTTTATTATTGCGAATAATGCGACTGAGTTGTAAACGCAATAATTAAAACTCGCATTTTGTAATATTTGAACTGACTTAAGCATGACTTTTCTCAAAATCGTAAAAATTAAAATCGCATTCAAGTGTAAAATGACAAAATCGCAATAATAAATGCACGCAATAATTTCTGAATTTACAGTATAACAAATGCTGTGCGGATATTCAGCTACAAAAGACCTCATATTACATTAACCTCAATTTGGATCCTTCAAACTAAAATTTAAAAGACATTTGTGAAATAGATTTTTAAAGTATTCATGACACACTTGGTTTTACCAGTTACAGGTAGAATGGGGTTAAGTATAGTTTTGAAAAAAATTCAAACAATGGAAATACCTGAACGTACTATATAAAGGACATTTAAATATTTATACACAACCTTGACATGGGACGCTCGTTTTATATTCAGTGTAAATAAACAGATTTTTTTACGTAGGTCATTTTCTATTTCCTCAGTTGTTCGAGACAAATACATGTATCTTCAATAGATCATTAGCGGAAAGATATCTATAGTTTTTGTTTAATTCATTGAAAGTGATTAGTCGTGGTAATTGGCTCGCTAATTATAGATCAGTCAAGCTTTTGGTGGTTTTTTTTTTATTTTAAAACTCATAAATACAGATTTCAGTTATAACTCTTGATGTGGTTAAATATGTTAATGGCTTTGCTCATTGTTGAAGGCCGATCGGTAACCTATAGTTGTTAATGTTTGTGTTATTTTGGTTTTTTGTGGACAGTTGTCTCATTGGCAATTATACCACATCTTTTTTTTATATTATACTATTTGTGTAAATTGAAAATGTAAATAGTTGTGTTTTTGTGTTTTTTCTTAGTAAAACGACATTTCTAAAACGTGTAAATATTTGTCACATTGTGGTAATGTATTAATTGAATAAAAGGGCGTATTTTTGGAAGAAATTAAACATATACTTTTTTAAAAGTAACACCAGATTTCAAACTGAATAATAGAACTTGTACAATTCGAGACTTTCGAGACTTATAAACACTTGAGTTAGCAGGTATGTTTTAACAGTTAATTGACATTGTCATATACAAAACTGTGATCCGCTTCATGATGTCTAATACATGTTTTCTTAAGTGCAGAGTTATATGAATTTTTGCTATTATTTTTATATCAGCTCAGTATTTATTTTGTTCTCTTGATTTCCTTTTTAAGTTGCTTTTCTATTTTGATCAGGATTAGTTTCAATTTAATCGATTGATGACTATTGAATATCAGAATACTACTGGTACCTTTATTTAAACAATGTTTTCTAAGAACGGATGAAGCTTTCAATTTCCCTTAACTTCACGTCTCATTATACAGAGCATAACCTCTCTATAGTTTTTAGTTTCCGACTATTTTATAAAACGTTTATCTTATTGAACATTAGATAAAGGAAACAGTAGTATTTTATGTCTCATATCTGACTTACGTCTAGAAAGTAAAAATGATGGTCAGTTAGAACAAGTTGCGACAAAAAGATGATTTGACTTTAAAATTGTAGATGTACTGCAACATTAACGATTGTGCACATGCAGTTTATAAAAAAAACTAGTTTTTGGTGGGGTTCATGTTGTTTATTCTTTAGTTTCCTTTGTTGTGTCATGTGTACTATTAGTACATAGCGTGTTCAGTTTAATTTCGATTTATGAGTTTGACTGTTCTTTTGGTATCTTTCGTCCCTCATTTATATCAACGATTTGAAATAAGATAAAACAAACAATAATTTCACTTGCAAAAAAGATTGTTGACGTAAAAATTGATACATAACGATTACTTTACAAAATGTTCATTTCATATAAAAAAAATATTTCAGCAAGGGATATGGTTACTCCATTATTTCATTCAGGTCAACAATCACAGTTTAGAATCACTTACAGTGAAACCAGGTTAAAGACACTACTTTAGGGAGTGCACAAATGTACAATAATGATCTTATAACAACACAGAATTTTGCTTGATACAGGTGGTCTCTTAAACAGATGTGACTGTACATGAATTGTTTGAATCGTTTAATGCGGTAAATAGATACATAGAATTACAGTTGTTCTAAATATGCTAAGGATTTTCTTATCCCAGGCCAAAGATAACGATAAACCGTAGCCGTATTTGGCACAACCTTTTAGAAGTTTGGGTCATCAATGCTCTTCTACTTTGTATTTGTTTGGCTTATGTAGATGAAATGCACGTAAAGTGTATTGAATTATAAGCCTGGTACCTTTGCTAACTTTTAACATGTCGAAATGTCCTATTGTATTGTTTGTATGTGTAAATATTTGTCCTGAATGTGCTTGCATTTATGTTTACTGTAGTCCTGTAATGTATTTTGTCATATTAATTTTACACTCAACATTGCCATAACAGCGCGAGGTTGGGTTAGCCACAAAACAAGGTTCAACCCAGTTATTATCTTATCTGTGAGTGTTGCATTGTCGTTTTGGTTTATTGGTGCACTTCAGTGTTTCTGTTGTTTCGTTGTTTTCCTCTAATAGTTGATGTGTTACCTCAGTTTAAGTTTGTAACCGATTTGTTTTATCTCAATCAATTTATGACTTTCGAACAGTGATATACTACTGTTGCCTTTATTTAGGTATTATAATATATAACCGCATTCTGATGTAAAATATGAACTGTCCAATTGAGCGGATAGTGTGAGAGTTCATAACATATCAATGTATATATTGTTTTTGTAGTTGGATGTTCAGATCCCACAGAAAAAAAATAGAGTACGTTATTGATAAGTGATGCGGCAAAATGATTTTTCTCCTAATGCTGGTAAATATAGACAGTTATGTGATAAGAATTTTCAAAAGTTAAACTGTTCCACTTCTTTTCTCTAAATTCACAGTAAAAATATACTGTTAACCAACTTATTTTCGCGAGCGATTTATTTTCCCGACTATAGCGAGTAGAAAAATAAAGCAATGTAAATCGTCGCAAATGAGTAAATTTAATTAATCTATATCATGTAAATAAGATAATCGCAAATTTTTAAAGCAGCGAAATGGAGTACATTTGGTATCACGCGAAATAAAGTATCCGGTGAAATAAGTTTGTTGACAGTATGTATGTATCAGGTTAAATTTGCCCCTTTATCGTATAATGTTCTCACTAGAATACTTGATTAGATATATTGTTTTACAAATCTGAAATTAGTATTATGTTATAGTAATCGCTAGTCAAAATAAATGCAACAAGTATAACGGATACAAATTATGTATACATCTCAGTAAAAGTGGATCTTTTTTATATTGAATACCTTTGTTCAAATACATCGATCGAGTCCTTGTACAATGTAAGCCAAAATCAGTACCGTCACAGTACAGCCAATGCACAATACTGTTTATTCGTACAGATCTGGTTATCTACCATAAACAAATGCAAGTTACAAATAGAACATATTTTGAAAGAATAGTCAAATCATAACTAAATACAAACTTTGATCATTAATGAACAGTGATCTCTAGTGTCACCAGTTGACTTTTTGTACACTGCGCTAAACTAAAAATTACTAAAACAATGAAAATTAAAATACTCTGAAATAACCTCAGATGAAATGTCAGAACAGTAAATCACAAGTAGTTGAAACTTAAATATTAATATTTTTTCGCTGAATAATTGGCAGCATTTCACCTCATGAAAGACGATCATTTCTGTTATTAAGACACCTTGAGTAATGACATATTAAAGCAAACAAAACTGTGCTCACAATGTTAGATATAAAGGAAATCTTAATCTATTATCTCTCTTAGATTTTTGTAACGACGAGTGGATTTGACTTAAAATGTCCGGCTAAAGCAGAATGGAGATTGCGAGCAATTGTTTCATGTTATTCAGAGGACAAGTATGCATGTTTGTTCAACCTACTGGAAGAAAAATATATGGAAAATTGTTCACGTACAGATCAAAGTAGCATAGGTAAAACTGATTTCTAAAATTTAACGTTTCATGATTACGTGATTATGGGTTATTTGTCAAAAATACATATGATTTATTGTCAATTGTTTGGCAATGAATTAAATATTCAAGAGTAGAATATCATAAAAATGAGATACCTACACCAATGATACATTGATTATAAGTGTAAACGACAGACGCCCGTTTCAACTACAAAGTACTATTGAGTGACCCTTGGATCATCAAGAAAAATCAGGTGGAAAAAAATACAAAAATAGAGAGCTGTGTGAATCCACAATTCCAACAGGTACACATTTCAATATTGTGAGATGCAAATAGAATAAATGTGATTCAGCTATAAATGTTATGTAGTGTCAATTGTTATTATGTTAAAAATAGCGATGATACTTTGACATAATTATTAAACACACACATACATGTAATGTTTTTTCGTCTGGTTTAACATCATACATATTAACGATTGTCAGATAAAAATATTATAATACAGTATAAACCAAGTTAAAACTTTTCATTAAATGTTATAATATATGAAATCGAATCAGGTGATAAAAAGAAACTCCATTGTACTTTTGATACGTACAAAGAAATTGATTTCACCATGTCATTGACTAAACATGTCTCCTATTCAGATTTCGACAGACAAATATATATTTGGACGCATGCATTCCACTTATTAATTTGAGGTTAAAGTTACAGTGTATTATAAATGTGTCTTACTTTTTAGTAAAATATTAGTATGTGCATTAACGCAAATTGATTGAATTTGTTTTCTAGATAGATATATAAAATACAATGCTAGAACAAAAATAAAATGCACGATGTTCTAGTTTTATATAAAAAAAGAGATAAAAGAATCCAAAACATGAGTCGAAAACAAATGAATAACAGCCAAAAGACAAACAACTATATACAATTTATAACATAAAAAAAAATCTGAGCAATTTGAACTCCATCAAAAAATCTGAAGTCTTCTCATGTTCTATGGAAGAGAAGGCATCCTGCTCCACATATGGTACTCGGTGTGTTACTCTTGTGATTAGAAACTACATTATGTAGACAACAGTGTTACTACGAATTAACAAACATATTTTAACACATGTAACAGGAATCATCTACTGTTCGTATACTGTATTATATCGAGTTTATCATTTATTCAAAGGAAGTAAGCTAGTGTTCCAACCGTTGTTTAATCTAGCAGAATGTAATGGCGGAAGATATCAACCTATAGTGTTCACCACTCATGGAAACAGCGAATGTATATACAGTAAATCAAATTGCAATGAAGAGGGGCAGGTAGTGTTTAGCAATGATTCCTCTAGCGCCGATACTGCTTGTCGCTGTGATTACGCAAAGGGGTATGCGTTTGTTACAAGACCAAAGAACAGTTGTTTCTGTAAACCATCTGAGGAAGACTGTTCATGTGTTAGAGTTACATGTACAACTCTAACTCGAGGTGAGTCTTTTTTTTAGATATAAGATCGATAAACATTTATCGAAAGAAGACAGCCTATTCCTTATTTTGTTTTCCTTGATACTCCTTATATATACTCAAAGACAAAAAATATCCTAAGTTGATTGCTCAACGTTTTAGGTTCACACTGATTTGTTTTCCCTCAATAGTAAGTAGATGAATAAAGGCAACATTAGTATACAGCTGTTCAATAGTTATATTTCAATTAAGCAAAACAAAATCGAGGTAAACTAAGGCAATAATAGAATACCGCTGTTCAAAAGTCATAAATAGATTGAGATAAAACAAGTCCGGGTTACAAAATAAAACCGAGAGAAACACATCAATTATAAGAGGAATATAACGAAGCAACAGACACAATGAAGTGCAACAATAACAAACGACAATGCAACACACACAAAAACGAACTATCATATAACAACTGCCATTTTCCCGAATTGGTACAGTACATTTTAAGAAAAATGTTTGGTTGAACTTTGTTTTGTAGCTAGTGACAAACTAAAACCGAGGAAAACACCTCAACTATATGAGGAAAACAACAAAACAACAGAAACGCTAACACAATAGCAAACTGCCATATTCCTGAGTTGGAATGGGGCATTTAAAGACAAACTGGTGCGTGGTTTCAACCTAGCCAAACCACCCGCTCATGTGGTAATGTTAAAATACAAAATGAGAACAATACGTGATGTTTATATTAAATGTATTATAACAGGTACATTTAAAAAAAATAAAACAATTTAAAACAATATAGACACGAAGAAGAATATAATGAACACCACATTTGTAATCTGACATCATGAAACACACAGTCAAGCTATTGTTTTAATTATCTATGCAAAATTAAACATGTACAAATGACTCATCATTGTTGACTGGTGCCCATGCAAAGTTATATTCTAATCCAAAACCTTGAAGAGTGTCAAAAGTCAAAACAAATAACATTTGATTATAGTATTGAATTACTGAATACATATGGATCAATTCATATATAATATAAAAAAAGAATATGTAGTAAGATTGCCAATGAGACAACCACTGTCCACAAGAGACCAAAATGACACAGACATTAATAACTATAGGTCACCGTACGGCCTTCAACCATAAGCAAAGCCCATACTGCATAGTGAGCCATTAAAGGGCCCGATATGACAATGTAAAACAATTTATTTATACATTTATGCCGTAGATTATAAATGCATTACTGATGGGGAGATAATAACAAATGCAACTTGCCAGGAAATACTTCCTTCCATGTAAGTTATTTATTTACTCGAAGAGTTGAAAGAAACACCGGATGATCTGTTCAAAACACAGTTTGAATAATCCTTTTTGATTTTGTTCATAACTTAATGTAAAAACATGTATTACATTACCTTGTACATGAAAGGTGTGGTAAATTAAGAACGGCGTTCAATCGTAATTAACAAACTTGGTTGATCATTTTAAATTCAATAATACAGCAGTACACACTCGTTGTGCAACCATTTCATTATAGCACCAAATCAGTTCTTAACGAACGTCAAGAATAGCATCACCATAATTTGGAATATTTCGACGTGGTCAGTTTCAAACTAAAGATCTATTGTGATTGAGTGTATATATCTCCTATTATATGAGAGAAAAGAAGAAAATCGGAGTTAACGAAACTCCAAATAGGAAAGGAAAAATGCGTCAAATTCTGTCATCTCTGGAAATACATTTTTAATTAAATACACTGCATAATATGTGACGATAAGTTGTATATTCCCAACTGGTACATTTTAAAATATCTTGAATGATCAATAAAGTGTGTTACTTGTTAGTGTAGAATAGATGATGGTATTAACGAGGTGTGAACAAAACAAACAGACAAACTAGGCAAATAATTCAAAATATGTGTAAAGCAGTCAACATTGTGTTATATTATTAATCACTATAAAACAAACCTTATATGTCAACTAAGAAAACAACACGCATAAAGAAAAAGCACGTTAGAAAAAAAAATGTTTTAATTGGAATTTCCTTATTAAAATTAAAAAGACAGGAGTGAAAAAGAGAGATAACATGAATTATTTTTCTTTTAAAAGAATGAACAAAACGTTTCATGCCTCTTTGATTGAATCAGTACTCACAATATTTCAATCGTTTATGGGTGAATTTAACATAAGAAAGCAATGAATGGTTGTTGAATATGATGTATAACTGTTTGTGCTTCTTTGTTAAATATGTGTTTGTTTTTATTGTGGTTAGGATACTTGTTGCAATTGTACAACCTGTCATTATGGTATTGTTTATTATATTCTCATATTATTGTCTTTCATTTTTGCTTATGTGCTTTGTCTATATAACTTTTGGTGTTACTTCGATCCATATAGCGTTGCCTTAGCTCTGTTCTTATACATCCCGTTATTGTGCTATTATAAAACATGTTTGTAAGCTTGTCTTTCATTTTTGCTATGCGTTTTGTCTACATGCTTTTTCTTTTTACATATTTGTTTGCTTTTAAATGATTTAGAATATGACACAATGTTAATTGCTGTACCCCTGTTTTTTGACATTATTGCGTCATATGTCTGTTTGTTTTGTTCGTGCATCGTTGTCAATTTAATGGAATTTGATACTACTGTTATACAAGTGAGAGGTTTAGCTTGCTATAAAACCAGGTTCAATCCACCATTTTCTACATAGGAAAATGCCTGCACCCAGTTATTATTCATTCGTTAAATGATCATTTGATTTTTGCCATTTGATTCAGGACTTTCCGGCCTGAATTTTTCCTCGGAGTTCAGATTTTTTGTAATTTTACTTTTTGCAATAGGTACCATACATCATGTACATTATACGTATATCTAGGATCAAGGAACACTAAATATGATATGTCACATATTTTAGTATACTGTTGCATACTATCTCGGCTCGCTAAACACAAACTGAAGATAGAAAGAATACTGCATGTATTTCTTTTATTTGGTGAAAGAATTTTAGAGCAGTAGTATTTAAAAAAGAGAGAAAATTTAGTTTAATTATTTTTATTTTCAGTTACAATTCAGCGATTGAATATCTTACTAAGATCTGTGTCTACTTATTGTACCTTAAATTGAAAGTGTTCAAGAGAAATTCATTTAATCGCTACCTTACAACAATTTCATGAACAAGATCAACTTTCTAAAACACACATCATGCAATTAATGACAACTTTTAATGTGGAAAACCATTATTGTAAAAAAAAAACGAAATATACGAATAAAATCTTTTATGAATGAGGCATAGAGATGGATCAAATTAATAGTTTAATAGTTGATTTTTTAAAGTTTGAAATTGAGTAAATTGTATGAACTAATAATAAGTCACTTGTTTTCAGATCACACACCACATATACTAATACAGTTCAGATCAACGAAAGTATCATAAAAAGTAAGTATTTTATGAGTGGTGTTAGAATTAAGAAAAAGAAAAGAATCCTTAACTTTGCATTTGCTTTAAATGGCTTATTCCTTCACATTATACCAAAACACTGTAATATCAACAGGGGTCTTTTTGACTCACAGACAGGTTTTTTTTGGATAGAAACACTTTTCAAAAACTCCAGTGACTTTGATATTAGACATATTGCAACAATGTTAGGTAGAATAGAGGACATGTCTTTCTTGAATACTTGTAAACAAATGTTCAGTCCTATTTTAATATACAAAAATCCAATGGGACCTTGTGTTTGATCTTTAATCTACGAATAATTATAAATTTATTATTGAACTTAGTTTAAACAGATTCATGTTTAGTGGATTGGAAAGCAAGTTATAACAATATGAAATAATATGAGGCAGGCATTACCTGTAAATGGAGACGAAGTCTGTGTGATTTTTTTTTAACTTGAATATTTAAAAAAAACAAAAAACGGAAATACCGTAACGTTTCCGATTTTGGTTCTAAAGTTAGGGATTTAGTTGTGACGTTATTTAAGGTATGACGTCATATACAATGTAAACAAAGAAACGCTATCATCAGTTAACGTTTTTTCATATCAAGGAATTATTAAAAATAAAATTGCAATTAATATTGTGTTCTTTCCTATTCTATACTAGATTGATAAATATATATTTTACTCAAAGTTTCATACAAACGAGATCGGCAAAAGGAAGTACAAATGTACATTGTAGATTTCTTCGCAGATAAGGGAATTCAAAACATGACATCAAAAAAATTGAACGATTTTGAGTTCATTAGTACAAAGAAAATTTCGGGAAAATTTTCCCGATCTTTTTTTTGTTTTATTGATTTTTCTATTGTTCTGGGGGACTTCGTCCCAATATTCATCCCTGTCAACTTTGGGAGTTCGAGTGCTGTCTTGCAGTTGCATCAGCCTACTCTATTACAAAATATAAAAAAAAATGTCTTTTACGTGCAAGAAATATTGGTATCTCTTAACACGGGTCGGCCATTTATTGTCCCCTTTTCTAGACTGTTATCAAACATGTTCAATGCATTCTATTTTACATACCGAGTTTGATATTGTATCAAGTTATCTTATAGCATCCTTATATTGATATATCGATGTATTGCTGCTTGGTTAATGTTTGTCCCCAGAGTCAAACCCGCTAGGTATATTTTGCATGCAGACATGAAAGAATCTTGATTTGTTAATTTATACGAATTTACTGTTGTTAAAACGTTGAGTTCAAATTTAAATCATAGCAGTTTTTCTCATGCAAAGCATAGATATCATAAGCCGAAAATATCCAAAACAATAAACTAAAGTATATATTCGTATTCGATTTGGTTTTTACACTGAAATAAAGAACCGAGGGCCCTGACGGGTTTGGTGTAGAATAAATGCGTGTTTGACCGAACAGTTTTCAAGACTGGTATCTTTGGTGATATTATATCTTTTAGCGAGAGGAAAAGTCCTTGTATCATGTGTATTTCTTTGAAAGATTTTTCAGGTTAAATGTAGTGCAGTTTCTTGTGTGTGATTTTGTGTTTAATTTTCTATTTGCGGGACAAAATTAAATTTCTCGAAAAAAAAGTATTTTGACAAGTACATTGTATTAGAATCCACCAAAACGCGAGTTGCTTCGTTCTAATATGCGGCTTTTGTGGAATCTGCAAACAACGTCATTGAGTTTTTATGTCATAATCAAGATGCGTAAGCTGATGCACACAACCAATAGACTTTTGGGTCTTTAAGTGGATTGTGCCCATTGTCATGTCATTAGAATATATTAATAATTATTTGAATACAGATGCCTATATTCAAATTCATGAAACAAACAGGATGCCTTAAGTGTAACAGATCATATTTTCATGTATTTTAGAACAAAAGCGAAAATGATTTTTTCATTAATAAAATTTCTAGTCAAAACTGTACGTTCTACACACATCTCCGAGTTTATAGCTATTTACTAAATATATATGTCGTGTACATGTTGTTATTTTGTACAAGTTATTACTTGTACAAAAAATGTATACAAGTAAGTACTTTAGTCCAGTCAAACTAAGATTTAACCTCAAACTAATTGCAACAGAAAGTATTTTAGTTCTAATCTATAGCATTATGCCCTATATATACACAGAAAAAAAGTCCCATAAAATCTAACTTGAGGAAAACTCAAAATCAGCATTTTTAATTTCTAATGGAAATTAACATTGGAAGGGGAGATAACTCTTACAAAACGAGTCTGTTTTTGTCAGTTTTTTGGTTGTTTTTTCTGGAAATTTCTGGAAGGTATAATACTTTGATGGGTAAATAAGTTTGTATTTGACTAAATTATATAATTTTCTTCTCATGAAACGAACAAAACCGAAGTGCTATGGGTAGTTTTTTTTTCATTTCAGAAATTGCAAATTTGCAGCTTTGAAACCATTTTGAAAAAATAATGTGAAAATTTGGTATTATTTATATATGTATATTATATTTTTTCAGCAACTTACATATCTAAAGAAACTCTAAACCACAAAAAGAAGAATACATGCTAAATTATTCTTATTAAATTTGAGATTCTTTACCTTGACATGTTGAAAATTTCAAAAAAAGATCTAGATTATAGCTTGATTAAAGATATGAAAACACTTTTAGAGTTGTTTGTTATACTCTAAAGACCGCTAAAAAATCAAAAATCAATACATTCTGATGAACAGAAGCGGTAAACTTTTAATTTTGTATCAATTTTTATTGATATTTCTGCCTTTTTTGCAAGAGTTATCTCCCTTTTCAATGCAAATTTCCATAGGAATTTTAAATGTTGATTTTTTTAGTCTTCCTCAAGTTAGATTTTATGGGACTTTTTTCTGTGTATATTTAGGGTATAATGCTAAAGATTAAAACTTAAAAATATTCTGTTGCAATTACTTTCAGGTTGGGGTCAAAATTATGCTAGATTGACTGGACTACTTGTACAAATCCCTCATACTGCAGAATATTACTTTTACAATTTTTACTCAGAAAAATATAATTACTTGTACAAATCATTATTCTACTATGACTTATTTGATGTTATTATGAACTTGTTTTCCTTAAACAAATAAATTATGACTTAGCCTAAAGGCTGTTGAACTGTTACATCACTGTCCCAGGTCAACAAAGTAAGATCTACGAATAAGTTAACATGATCAAAAAGATCAATTTTCATCTTAAAGAGTTATTGTCCTTTTTAGTAAAAGTTAAATCTTATGAAAATTTTCTCCTTTTCAGACAAATCAAACAAACTGTTGTTAGGTTGCTGTTCCTGAATTTTTAAGAAATTTTGTTGCTTTTGGTTATTATATTGAATATTATTATAGATAGAGATAATTTGTAAACAGAAATAATGTTCAGCAAAGTAAAATGTACAATCTACCAAAATGGTCGATTAACCCCATAAGGAGTTAGTTCCCTTTAAGTCAAATTAAACAAGTTTTCGTAAATTCTTGTTATCTTTTACAAATGTCTTCTCCTAAAACAACTGAGACCCATTTAACCAAATTTGGCCACACATAAGCATAAGGGTATTTAGTTTGTAAAAATGTGTCCAATGACCCTGCCTGACAACAAACATGGTGAAAATTAAGTTTATGGCTTGTATCTCTGAAACTAAAGCAAAAGTATAATGGTTGCATTATTTCATGCTTCAATTGTAAATAAAAATATCATGTGAGCGACACAGGCTCCTTGGAGTCTCTAGTTTATAATTATCAATATGCTTGATTTCTTGATTGACAACTTATTTGTGACGTTTTGTGGACGTGTTTTTTAACAAACAATCGGCATTTCAATGAGAACAAACTGTGGCAATCTTCTTGCCTACTTGCTACTTTATTCTTGTAAGGCTGACTTCATAAGTGAACTCTAAAGAAGAAAGAAAAGAAGTTACTTTCTGCTATACAGATGATGTTCTTTAACTAAATAATTGAACTTAACATAAGAAAAGCAGTACAATTGCAATTGCAAATGGTGACCAAGGTCATGTTAACCGCATCTGTCGGGGTTGCTGTAAATCAGGCAAATGTATAATCTGTTTAGCTTAATTTTCCCATGGTGTCATTTAAGCTTATGTTATTACAATACATTTCCATCGTCTGAAATTTTCTAACATTTCAAAATCAACACAAATAACACTTGGAAAAAAACAAAATAACAAACACAATAAGAATTTCAAAATACATTCACTGAGTAAAATCTACAAAGACAAAATAAACAAACAAATACCTAAATAAAAAAACACAAAAACTGTCAAATGAAAAAAATATCCCAAAAACTAACAAAGACAAAGAAAGGAGTGTTTGAATAAAACATTTGAAACAGAAGAAGTTACAAATACAACTCAAAGATAGTGAGTTGAACAAGTTATTATCTTTTTCTCCACAAAAATTGTACAAGTAATTATTATACAGTTATATTTGTACATGTACTAACTTGAATTGTAGGATGGAATCATACAAGTGATTACTTGTATAAAGTTTTTTTACAAGTAATAACCTGTACAAAATAATAACATGTACATGACATATATACAAATTACATTCTCTTATTATTATTTATTATGATTCCAGGTTACTCAAATGCACATTTAATTGCAAATATCATCATTACTGGTATAGCTAGTAAGTATCATTATTATTTTATTTTCACAGGGTTAAATGTATATAGTTGTTTTAAAAAAATTAAAACGACTGCTAACAAAATGGAAAGGAGTGCAATCTATATAAAATTCAAAAGTATTTATTTTTTATTACAAAATCGTAAAAGAAAGATTGATAATTTAACCAAACACATGAAGTTGTTAGAGTAATACAGCAATCTATAAAGACACAATTTGATTTAACTTTCAAAAGTTTTATTGGTACATGTAACATGTGTAGTATAATTACGATTCATTTGAGAAAATTTGTTCCAATACACATCCTGACTGTTTTAATACTGTGTTAGTCTAAAATTCCTGCAATGATAGATATAAGTTCAAAGAAAATATGATAATTTTCGGCGAAAGGTGTTATTTATTCATAATAATTCGAAAACCAATTATTTTCTTCAAATGCTGATTTTTAAATTTCTAATTAACTTTGAACAGAATATTTATCAATAGATATGTTACCTTTATTGTGTATTATTCTATAGATTCTCTTCTATATACGTATTTTTGAAACGGGACACTCAGTCGTTATACTTCTGAGTCCATTATTTTACAAGAAAATTAACCAAAATAAATTTCCTAACAGAAACAAGAAAAAGTAACAATTACAAATACTTTTTTCTTTTCAGTTTATGTCATCTTTGCTGTTATAGTGTTATTAAAGACCTGTGTTTTTGGTAAGCAATATTAATTTAAATACATACAAATTGTATTTCGCTTTCCGTTAACCTACGGAGATCGATTATTTCGAAAAGAAGTATGATTTAAACCTGACAAAAAACTTAGGTAATTTTAGTTGTTCAATTTCAAGTAATGATAAATTTGTGTGTGTCACTCGAATGTAAGAGTGTTTTTTTTTTCAAAACTTTTTGAAAAGTGTTTTTTGTTTGTTAAATGGGTGCATCTTTGACATGTCTAAGAATGTAAATTCATTGTTGGACTGTCATTCATGCATTTTTAGTTTTTTTCAGTACATTCATATCTTTAAAACAAAACAATTGGAATTACACTGATAAACAGATATAAGAAAAATGAGATTTTAAATAGTAGACATGCAATTCGTTGATACTGATAGTATATAATTAAAAATTATAATCTGAAAAGAAGCCAACGTTTAATAAATAGTGTAGAAGTAAAATGGCAATACGCTTGATAGGGTACTTATTATGGTCGAAATGACACGTACATGTATGTGTTGTCCTAATGAATTGTTTGGTCGGTGTACATCATGTTTGGAGGTTTCTTAAATAAATTGACCTGCATTTTACGGTATCATTAGCACGAGTATTGCATTTCTTACAGTAGCTTCTGTCTTTTTCACGATTTACTCTCAATGATGCACACTTGCACATTCTTTTTCTGTTTGCTGAACATAACGTTCCACTTTCAAATTGGTTGCATCTCTAACAAAAACGAAAATCTGAATGCGGTGTTTATGAATCCGAAACAAAATCCAATCCACAAATAATAAAAAAACATGTAAGGGTCACACATGGTTGTCAACAATACACATCGGCACGAGTTAACGAAAGATTGGATTACAGTTGTCAAAGACAATCGAATATTTATCATTTTCTATGCACAAAATCAAGTTTAACAAAGGTTCCAAAAACAACGCTGCTCAAACATTTTAAACTTTTTATTGCAAATGATGAACAATAAAAATACAACATTTCCAGACAAAAGATTTTGTTTTATCAAATCATCGTGCAACACTATATCAAATGTTAAATGTATTCGTTTCAGTTATTTATAACTTAACGATTAACATGTTTCAACATGAATAGAATGTTTCGGATTTGGAAAAGATTTTTCTATAATCACTTTATAATTTATATAATATATTAATACTAATTTACAACGAAATTGAACATTGAAATTGACAAACTTTCGTTTCTTCATCACATTCATAGAAAATTACAATAGTATGCCTTTGATTGACGATTTTTTTTGGCGAACAAGGACTTTTTTGTATTGCTTCAAATATCTGTAAATGAATAAGTATTTATATCTATTAGATTAATTTGACAGGCAATTTCATTTGAAAAAAGAATACCATGCATTTTAAGAACATATGATATTACAAGTGTGTATTTATCGTTTAAAAAAAAGATGCTAACAATATTCTAGTGAATTGAAAGTACTTATTATAAGTTGAAAATAAAACAAAATGACAACGTCATGACAAAAACGTAAAAGAACAATAGACTATCTCCAAGACTAAAAAGAGACATTCAGAATGGCTTAATATGGAATATAACACAAATGCTTGATGTGCATGACGAATTGATATCATGATTATTTTCAGCAGTTTTTTTTGTTGAATTGGCGTTTCTTATTTTTCTTGCATTTAGAGGCTAACAATTGCTATTTAATACATTTTTGTTTTTATTTCAATTTTAGTTCCACCCCGAATACTGTCACAAGACATGATTCAAAGTGACGGAAGGCATATTGGTCTTGAATGCTATGTTAGTTCACATTTACCACTAACGTCTGTGATATGGTGTAGAGAACCCGGAGACAGTATTTCTCCGGATATCAAGTCTTACAACAGATTTAGCAGTAACGGAATTAGAATATTGACCCTTGAAAATCTCGAAAAAGACGATTTTGCAACATACAAATGCATAGCTAGTAATATTATTGGTACCGTAGAAAGCGATCCTGTACAACCTAACGGTAAAAACATGTTTATACATGTTATCGTATTACAAATATTTCTTACAGATTATATCACAGTGAAAGATAACACTACTTGATATTATAAGTTATATGGTTCGCTACTGACCCCATACGGATCCATAGAGGGTTAGTAAAATCCATAGGGGGTGAGGCCGGAGGCCGAGTCCCCTATGAATTTTATTCACCCTCTATGGATCCGTAGGGGGTCAGTAGTTAACCGTATAACGAATTTATCGGACGCTGAACTTTTTCTGCGGCGTTTTGTTGAAAAATAAACAACGAAACACAACAACATTAATAGATGACGTCGCCATTAACGCGTCACGAACCCCATATGAAACTTACTAACCCCATACGGTCTCATAGGGGGTCACCACGTGACGGCGTTTAACCAATCACAACGTGATAATTCATTTGTGGTTCGATAAGTGTCTATATAATACCAGTTGTAAAGGCTAAGACAACTGGAGTTTGTAAACAGCAAATCTGAGCAAACATAAAAAATTATTCAGGCAAACATTTTATTCGTGGTACTAATTCATATAAAAGTTAAAACAATTCCAAATACAAAAACACAAAGAACTTGATTCCTTAAACAGTGAAATAGTTTGTGAAAGCAGTCAAAATTAGGTATATCATTAGTTATTATATTTGTAGAGATTATAACGTTGTTTCGTAACACTTTATCATAGGATACTCCCAAACTTGACTAAAAGAGAAAAGTTCTACATTATAAATAAAAGGCAACGTATTAAAATTTAGACCAGTCATGATTCCTAAAAAAGCTTAAAAGAGCAAATGCAGATGGTGATGAAAAAGCAAATTTAAACTGATAAGATTTTTGTGAATTCAATTCTAATATTTCTATACGTTTAAATATTGTTGCTATCTTCCACATCCAATTTAGCTGCCACATAAATATTAACTAAACATATTTGCAATAGTGTTATAAACAAGGCAGCAAATATATTAAAAGAAAATAATGATTAAATTAAGATTTTGAGCATACTTTGTAGCTTATTCCATAAGATTATTAAAATGTTAAATGGAGTTTGTTTTTCATATATGAGCAAACAAATATTATGAAAAAATGTCAAATTCGGGAAACAGTAGTCGATATTGTGTTATAATACTAATAACATTAAAACAAACAAATATATCAACAAAGTAAAGAGAATGAATTATAGACAAAGCACATAAGCAAGAATAAAAGACACGAATATAAAGCCCTACCATAGGACAATATCACAATGGCGGGATGTATACGTATCGATCTACGACAAAATGAATAAAATTTATTCGTTTTCCATTAATTTACACAGTATCTTTAAATTTAAATACCTATATTTATAATAACATTAACGGTACCAATTTCTCTTTCACCAGATGCGCATTTCGACAATACATGTCTCTTTAGTGATGCTCGTGGCAAAAATATTTGAAATCAAAAGCTTATATAAAAGATGTATACCGTATTCTAAAAACAAATTGCAAGTACAATTTTGGATAAATAGAAAATGTTTGTTTTTTCTTATTTCTATCAGATGACGAAAGACAAAAGTTTATACATGAACTTTTTCTGAAAGGTGAATGCGGCAAACTTCATTTTGCAAGACTTGTATTTATTGGAAAACACGGAGTAGGAAAAACCAGTTTAATGAAACGATTACTATGGCACAACAAGGAAGATGTCACTTCTACACAGAGTACAGATGGGATTGAAGTTGAGAAATGTAATATCAATATTGCTGATGGGAAATGGAGCCCATGTAATGGTGAGACGCCTTTGTTTATTTAGATTTATGTTTAAGTAAGTCTTTTCAAAGAATTTGCAAATATTGACTGTTTGTAACAATATTGGGTTTCATTTTCGAAACACTCTCAAGAACGCGAAGCAGTGTTAGTTTCTTCTACATAACACATTATGCCGCTTGCATCAGAACAAAGTGACTGTGAACTGCTTTTTAACCCCGTTGACATAAATTGAAGGACACCAATACTACGTATGCATGCGCAGTAGAAGTATATACGTGAATTTATTCATTGATTTAAGGAAAACAGATATATATTATACAAACTATAGTTACACCTATCATTATTGATATCTTAGTTTAAACATATTTATTTATAGTGGATTGGGAAACAAGTTTTACAACTTATATTAATCCCTTTCCACTTTGCGGGTGCGAGTGTTGCCTTGTAGCGGCATTAGCCTACTATTTTTCGAAATCTACAAGGGTGTCTTTAACGTGCAAGAGATATGGCTCTGTCTTAACACGGGTCAGCCATTTATCGTCCCCGTCCGACGGACTATCATCGTTTCCTCAAGACCATACTCGCAAATTGTGTCAAGGGAGAGCCGAAAATTGAATTCCTCAAATTTTCATCTCAAACGGGAATCGAACCAGGAACCTTTGTGTTAGTAGTCCGATGCATTAACCACTACACCACGGCTCTCTTTTTTATATCTTCATTAAACCTTTCACGGAACTAGATGAAGATATACAATTATTAAGTATCATTCAAGGTGTTTCAACGTATCTTTGATTAGCATATTTCACAAATGAACATGATTTCTTTTAATCAAACTATCTTTCCTATCACCTAAACATTCAGGTGTGCAATAGGTTAACGAGTGTTTTCCATTATTATCTTTGACATTAATTGTGTTTTTTTAAACTGTAAACTGCTTATTTTCCTCATTTTATCACTTTGTATAAACACGGATATATTGTGTATGTATAGTTATCATAGAAACATCCATAAATTAAACGTTTATATCAGTTGTGTATATGCCACCGTATAGGTTTAAACAATAATCAATTTGAGAATGAAAATGGGGAATGTGTCAAAGAGGCAACAACCCGACTATAGAAAAAAAAACAGCAGAAGGTAATCAACAGGTCTACAATGTAGCGAGAAATTGCCGCACCCGGAGGCGTCCTTCAGCTGGCCCCTACACAAATCTATACTAGTTCAGTGATAATGAACGCCATACTAATTTCCAAATTGTACACACCAAACTAAAATTAAAATAGTAAACATGATAAACATAGTGTTTTCAGCTCTTAAAAGCCCCGACATGAAACAATGTGCTTCAATTTAATCAAAAAATATAAAGGGTTTGTTTCATTGTTGCTCACCGAATTTGGACAATATTAGGGACCTTTAAACAAGTACCATGCACATGAGAGGATTAGCTACTTTAAACAGTGTATTTGACGTATTGAACGGGGGCTTGATTTGCTACGTTGTATAATATAATTGCTCGTTTGATTATGTCAGTTTTATAGAGTTTTGAATTTATTGTTTCGTATTTTCTATATGAAAATCATAAGAGTATATCCAATAACTTTAGAGACACTGTCCAAATCATATATTTGATTGGAAACTGTCGCATGCCACTAACAAAAGCTAGCAAAACAATGCATTAGACATATGCTCGTGCATTTTTTCTTCGTGTGACACAGAAACAAAATAGCATATACATATTTAACATGTTATAATGTTGATGCACATGTTTACACATATTTACACATCTTACTTGTTTTCATGTTAACAGAAACAGACGATGATGTACGCAGATTGATTCGCCAAGTATTTAAAGGGAAGATGCTTAATGAAAAAAGGAAAGCAGCTGAAACTGTTGATGATCAAGAACCTTTGAGTTTAAATAAAGATGAATCAAGAGGTGAATCAGAAGAAGAAATTTCCACAAGTTCCGATGAAAGAGGTGACATGGATCTTTTAAATTATGATTCTAAGAGCGAAAGTGATGAAAGTGACTTCTCAGAAGAAATTCAAAAATTTATCGCTAAAAACAGAGACGTACATGCAGCAGTAGAGACTGATTTAAATCAAGTGCAATCGGATATTTTCAAAAAAGAAAATATGTATGACACCAAAATTAACAACTATACAACGGAAAATGAGTCTGACCTTGTTAACGACGAGAGTATAAACGAAATGACTTCTACAATTATGAAATCATGTCTTCAATTCAGGGAAAAGGAACAACATGATACATTGGCGTTTTGTTGGTTGTGGGATTTTGCTGGCCAGAAGGATTTTTATGCCACACACCAAGTCTTTTTGTCGAAATATGCAGTGTTTTTGCTAATAACAGATAGTTTAGAGTTTAGCACTGCTGAGGATCAAGGAATAGATTTTGAAGGCTCTGCGCGTAAGTTATGGAATTGAGAAACCGAAACCAAAACAATAACCTGCTTCAGATTGTTATGCTCTTAAATTCTGCATTGCTGTCAATGATTACCTGACAGATAGTAGTTTCACCTACAAAGCTTTGGGATAGGATTTTATACAATAGTTATCAAAGTTACCATGATTATAATTTAGTACGCCAGACGCGCGTGTAAAAATTCAAAGTTTTATAAACAGGAAATTTATAAAAATGACCACATAATTGATATTCATGTTAACACCGAAGTGCTGACTACTGGGCTGGTGATACCCTCGGGGACGAAAAGTCCACCAGCAGAGGCATCGACCCAGTGGTGTAAATAGTTATCAAAGTTACCAGGATTATAATTTAATACGCCAGACGCGCGTTTCGTCTACACAAGACTCACCAGTGACGCTCATATAAAAATAGTAATAAAGTCAAACAAATACAAAGTTGAAGAGCATTGAGGATCAAAAATTTCAAAAAAATGTGCAACAGTGTTTAAGCTCAATAGCAAGCCTTATGCATGCGAATGAAAACGTTAAGCTACCTCCGCTACTATGTTAAATTTCACAAATTAAGAATGTAGTCACATCTGTGTCTTTGATTCGAATACATAGCATTGTCTGGAATTATCTCATGCTAGGTATCAATTGTGAACATTTGACAACAAATGTTAAAGTGTTAAAACATAAAAATAAGAAGGTGTTTTGTGTTTGCCAATAGGAAATTATCCACTGAAGTGAAACAAAGTAGAAATATTAAAAAAAAAATCGGCTCATTGTTTTAAATACTTCTTACAGCCGTCTTAAAAATGATATGTACTTTTTTATTATATGTTCATATGTAAAAAACGTAAAATTTCATTATCACAGAGTATGTAAGTTTCTGGTTTGACGCCATCCACTGCTACTGGTCGACTACAAAACAAGGAAGACTAGACCCTCCTATCATTGTTGTGTGTACAAACGAAGATAAAATTAAGGTAAGAATGAAAAGTCAGTATAAGTTAGCACTCCACAGTTAGATGTGTAGTTTCGCATTTTGGCCCCTGTGAATTTTGTAAATATGAGAGCTAGTGTGCAATAACATTCATTTTTGGATAGCTGAGTATTAAGATAGCCTTTGTATTGGGTTTATATGAACATCAAGGTTATGTAATGTATGTAATATAGGCTGTTTTCTGTATGACAGTCCGTATATGCATGACCCTACCATAAAATTGAGAATGGAAATGGGGAATGTGTCAAAGAGACAACAACCCGACCAAATAAAAAAACAACAGCAGAAGGTCACCAACGAGTCTTCAATGTAGCGAGAAATTCCCGCACCCGGAGGCGTCCTTCAGCTGGCCCCTAAACAAATATATACTAGTTCAGTGATAATGAACGCCATACTAATATCCAAATTGTACACAATAAACTAAAATTTAAATAAAACAAGACTAACAAAGGCCAGAGGCTCCTGACTTAGGACAGGCGCAAAAATGCGGTGGGGTTAAACATGTTTGTGATATCTTAACCCTCCCCTATACATCTAATCAATGTAGAAAAGTAAAAGCATAACAATACGCACATTAAAATTCAGTTCAAGAGAAGTCCGAGTGTGATGTCAGAAGATGTAACCAAAGAAAATGAACAAAATGACAATAAAACATAAATAACAACAGACTACTAGAAGTTAACTGACATGCCAGCTCAAGACTTCAATTAAACTGACTGAAAGATTATGATTTCATCATATGAACATCAGGCACAATCCTTCCCGTAAGGGGTTTAGTATCACACCATCATAACATATATGAGAAGAACATAACCCGTGTCATGCCAACAACTGTTTTTAGAATAAACGTGTTTAGTTTCCGACGCAAAGACCTTATTAGTGACTCAATATTAACGCCAAAACATGCGATCTTTAAAAACTTGACAACAGTATCGTAATTATATCCCTTCTTAATAAGTCTATTCAAAGGTTTTGTAAGTTTATGAGGTGAATACTGACACCTTTGTGCTTTATAAAGAATATTTCCATAAAAAAATGGATGTGAAATACCTGAACGTATAAGAAGTCTGCATGTTGAGCTATATTTACAAATGATGTCTTTATACCGATGATACAATTTAGTAAATGTTTTGACTAGTTTGTGATATCGAAAACCCTGGTGTAATAATTTTTCAGTAATACATAAATTTCTCTCTTTAAAACATTGTTTCATACACGAGCGAATCGTACAAGTTGAGATATATAAACACCGTAAGATGGTGACAAGGGAACGTCACCATCTGAAAACGGATAATTAACGATAGGAAATGAAAAATCATCCCTTTTATCATAAAGGAGTATGTTCGATAAGGTCCTAAAATGGCCCCCTTTTTTAGCGTAAATTTCAAACTCGGATTTATCGAAAAATATCACCATTAATTATAGCTGATACATTAACTAGCTAGGATATAAACCATTTTGTTGAAATTTGTACGTTTCTGTGTTTCATTATGACGTCATAAGTTGTACTCATGTTGATTTTTCACGAAAAAATCAATGAAAATGGGTAAATTTCCACAGATTATGGGACAGGAAACATCAAGCGCATACGTCGACAACAAAGATATTTTGAAATAATGTTTGTGAAGACATTTCACGTGACTTATTTGAATCTTAACCCTTTCACGTTCCGCTAAATTGGACGTAAACTTATGGAAAGACACTATCAAAGTTCAATCGCATATAGCATTCGCACTGAGGCTTACATAAAGGTCGTTTTAGGTTCATTTGAGAGATAATTGATAAAATATTTCAACAAATATAATATATCAGAAATTTTGTCTTTTGAAGTCACGTGTTATCTGTCCAAAAGTCACGTGACTTGCGAAAAAAAAGTAAAAAAATACAAAAGTCTTCCGAAAAAGGTCGTGTGGAGACTTTTCTAAGGGCTAATAGGATAAAGTTTTAGTGTCAAAGCAATGTCCTAAGTCTGATAGACACAGGATAGTTACCATTATGGTATAGTTGGAGGAAATACGTGATATATGCCCCCCAAACGTTGATGCCCGCAACATGCAAAATAACGGTTTTCAGCCATTTTTCCGTCAAAAATCTTATACTTGACACAAATTTAAGCTTAAATTATGTTTTTTCAAGCAGCACATAGAATTTTGACTTTGAAAGTAAAGATTCAATGAATTACCAATAATTACTTTGGTGTTTTGGGCCTATGATGTTTTAGTTTAAGGGGGGGGGGGGGGTGCAATAAGGACACACATTCTTAAAAACATACAAACATTGTTTTTAAGTTGACTTTTGTATGTATTCATGACCCTCTTTTTGAAATTGAAAGTAAAGTTAAGTTAAGTTTCATTTAATATAGGAAATTATTTTTTCACCTCCGGCTTTGAGGTTCGAACATGCAATCTTCCTGCTGTGGGCTAGTGCAGCTTCCCACTGAACCACGGGAGTTCCAGATTAAAATGTCGAAATTAAAATACTTAACTCTTTCATAAAGCAACGAAGTGAAAGTAATCAAATAATCAGTCTGTTTACTGTTTTCGTTTAGGAATTAAGGTTCGATATAACATAGAATTGTTGTAAAACACATTATGTTGAGCAAATATAGCATGATATCATACTTTAGTCTGCCATTTTTTTTCTAGACGTTAACCGGTTTCTTTATTTGAACAAAAGTGTTTTCGACATTTCCATAACCAGGCACTTCAGAAACAATGTTCTGTTACATCTATTTCTACTTCGAAAAAAAAATATTCATGACTTTTTGTCTTTTTTTTCTTTTTTTCATTTAATTTGGAAAGAAATGACCACAAATTGAGAGTGCATTTCAAGTAAATGATTGCGTTGGTACACTTTCAATCTCTTTTTTCACTTAAGTACAAGTTTTAATCATACTTTGAATAGTTTCCCTCAAAAAAAAAACCGGCGAAGTTAATAAAAAAAGTCATATTGCCCCTAAAATCAACAGTTTATTTTCCCATACTCGACGGAAATATTAAGTTCAAATTAAAAAAAAAAACACGGTTTTTACAGGAGAAAACGTTGTCCGTTAGGGGCGATTTGATACCAAACCGTACTCGGAAGAAGTTTTAGGCACCACTAATCACACAGCTGTGATATAGGGGATTGATTTGAGCCATCAACCACTTCTGTACGTCAACAAATGTCAAAGATTCAATACTTTGCGCAAGTTAGTTATCCAAAAATATAGCCCATCGGTACCAGAGTACCGATGGGAACAGGAAGGGGTTAAGCTTGTCGACACCTGCGCTCTATGTTTCCTGGTCCTTTATTTGGTTGAAATATAGCTGATTTTGTCAAATTTCACCAAAATCCTTTAAATTGACCTGTTATGGATGTAAAAATCAACGTGTTAGAATTAAACTTTGACAAAAACTGTTCTGTTTAACTTTCTAACATGTCTTTAAGGCAACTTAAAGCATTTATTGTCATGCAACTATGAACTTTATAATTGGGGCCAAATATGGCCCTTACCGAACTTACTCCTTTTATTATTCAGCTTTCCGTTAGTGATATAGATATCAAGATCGAGGAAAGGGCAGTGGTCATTGTTAGTATTAGCTTTATTTAAAGTAAAATCACCAGGATAAATTTCATTAATATATATACTGAAGTCGTCATTATTGAGAGCCAAAATATCATCCAAATATCTAAAAGTATTATTAAATGTGTTTATCATATGTTGTTTTGAAGGGTCTTTGCTTATTTTTGTCATAAATTGTCACTCATAACAATACAAAAAGAGGTCCGCAATAAGTTGTGCACAGTAAGTCCCCATTGGTATTCCGATAATCTGACGATATACGGAATCCCCAAAGCGAACAAAAATGTTATCTAGTAAAAATTCAAGGGCATATATAGTATCAAAGCATGTCCAATTAACATAGTTTTTTTGTTTATTGCTACTAAAAAATGACCTAAAAGAGTTTGAACATATATATCACATTCCGATTTTTTGAATGCCCATTTAATTAGGTGTGAGAATTTTTTCTTAATGAGAATGTGAGGCAATGTGGTATACAGGGTAGAAAAATCAAAACTTTGAACAGATTCAAAATCACCAATATAAGCATGCAATTTATCAAATACTTCCAACGAGTTCTTGACACTCCAAAAGTAATTTATTCCACTATTTTCGAAGGCCTTATGTGAACAATTTATTATAAGGTTTTTAATTGTACCAAGTGTGCTGGTAAGAATAATAGACAATTTAGTAGTTGAACAATGGCTTGAAGACGAAATGAATCTATATTTGTAATGGGTTTTGTGTAGCGTCGGAAGCCAATACATAGTTGGGACTTTCATTGTATTTGGCTCTGCTTGTAAAGCGGTGGCTAAAAGTTTATGTTTGTTACAGTTTTCGTTTTCTGAAAATGGAGTCAGTTGGAATGTTGGTGAATTGGTGATTTCCTTTTTCAGAACCTCAATGTAAAATTTACGTCAAACAATAATAATATTATTAGCAGCTTTATCGGCCGGGACAAAAACAAATTCCGTGGCTAGTTCTTTTAGTTTATGCTTGATACAAGAAATAGGTTTATTGTGGTTATTGTTAATAGTAAAATGTTCTTTAAAATGTTGAATACGTATATCAACTACCTTCATTACTGAATTAAAAAAAGAGTCCAAAGATGTTTTGTCAGCTTTTTCCCGTTTTATCCATTTCATACAGTAAGTATGGAGTGAGTCGTGGATGATATTATAACACTCATTCCAATTAATAATTGACGGGGGACGATGTTTGCATGTAGGTCCTTTACTGAGAAATGATTTTAACTCTCGGTCTTGAACGATGTTAAGATCTCCTGTTATAACATGGGAAATGGGTTAATAAATATATTCGGAATTACTGCAATTACATGAAGTAGGTGTATTTTCACTGATATTTACATCTTTACACAATTGACTATAATTAAACACAAATTTCAGGGTGGATTTCTTGTAAATATAACAAATAAGAGGTAGCTCAGTATTGTCAAAATATCAAGGAATTTGTTCTTTAACAGAACGGTCGTTAAATATACCGGCAATATTTACAAAATCAAAGCCTTTATTGACATACATAATTTTAATAAAATGTTTTTTATGATCTTCTGGGCGATCAATTTTGGGAAATAATTTAGAATAACAATATGCCATAATAATTTGAACAATTTCATACTTAGGACTGCTATATGAAATTGTGTTGCAATCCTCCAAAATGTTATTTAACTTATTAACCGGTAACGAACAGTGTTTTGTTAACAGATAATGTCTGCCGTTGTGTTTTGAAATAGAAATTAGGTCCGGAATACTGGTATGATTGGCCCGAAATTTTCTTTGATTGCGATTTGTTCTACAACCGTGAGAACGGTTTTTACGAACAGTTTTCGAAACAATATCCAAAATGTTAACGGAATTGGTTCTAGATATATTACCAATTCCCATGATATTATCATTTAGACCGAGAGGGTAAACTGTCTGTAATTTTTTAATCCAATTTAATTCAATTATTTTCCGTGATCGTACAAACTTTGAATGCGATTCACCAGGCTTCTTATTTACTACTTCTAAACATTGGTCCGGCAATTACTGTAATGTTTTTTTCCAACTTTTTATCGCGCAAACTTTGTGATTGGGTTTTATAAAAAAATGAGGCGAAAGACACCCATTTTTTGTTTGATCATAAGAAAGATTTAGGTAAACAGTTTGTTAAAAGGTATTACTCAAAGGCATTGAAATTCTAGTTTAATCTAAATTTGTTGGGGAAAATGTGACATGTTCACCTCCCTTTTTGAATTATTTTATGGGAAATAAATGCAGAATATTGCCATGGATACACATAAAAGGAATTAATTTTCACCCTTTTAACTTTTGAAAATTAAATCTATGGAAGATACTGATTACATACATATGCACATGTACACACAAACAGCTAGGTTGGTATATTAGAAATCCAGGAATAAGAGATGATAAAACACTTTGTGGCTCATTTTTTACTTTATTTTCTAACTGTGGAGTGCTACCTGAGAGAGTTGTTACCGTTAAAAACAATGATAGTTTCTACAATTCAACATTTCCTATACTAATTCGATACCATCCGAATTTATGTAACTCCAATGGAAATCTTTTAAGAATCAGGGTAGCAAACGGTATTCTTTTGGATTTGATATGTTTGTTTTGTTTTCACCGGTAAATTTGAATAAGACCAACATCATGTGTTTAAATAGTAACGACATAACAATCAAATTATTTCAAATAGAACAAAACAAAATCACAAGAATACCGAACTCCGACAAAATTACAAAATGGAAAATCCCTAATAAAATGACAAACTTATACGTTAAAACACATAAAACGAATGGATAACAACTGTATTTTTATATTTCTGACTTGGTACAAGCATTTTCGTATGAAGGATATGATAGATTGAACGAGGTTTTTATAGCTCGCTAAAGCTCTAATTTGTATGACATTTTCGTCAAATTCGATTATATTGCCAATGTTGTGTTACCAATAAAACAGATATTATAAGTGTGAATTTCAAAAGAGGGATGCATCAGTCAATTTTGTGTTATAATGTTGATCACTATAAAACAAACAAACATATAGACAATAAAGAAGCACAAACGACAGTTAAACAAATAAAATGAAATGAAAAATAAAATCACAATAACATAATGGCGGGATGTATAAGTACAGAACTACGTCATGTAATATGATAAGTTTCTACATTTACCTAAATAAAAGTTCATTAACCTGTCTCGTGCTTTCTGTTAAACTCTAAAGCTAGTGTTCAAAATTTCTGGTTGTACTATGTTTCAAATCCCATCTTTACATAGATGCTTTTTGTTTAAACAATTATGTTGAGAAATGATGTAATGAAGCAACGGTAATTACAGTTTCATCTATCAATAAAAAATAATGATTCTTTTTAATGTTATTTCCTTCCATGAAATACATATTATGAAACAGTTTGCCTTAAATGTATTGAAGGAACCTTCAGAGAGAGAAATACGACAGAAAAAATTTAAAGAGAATCTAAGAAAAAGTTTGAATAACCAGGAAAAGAAAGGACACTTGAGAAACATACATTTTATTTCTAATACTGAGGATACTGATATTGTGTTTGAAGAGATTAGAAAAGATATTTCACGTCTAGCTATGGAAATGGAAGATTGGGGCAGAGATTGTCCGTTAAAATGGCTTTTGTTTCAACAGGTCTTATTAAAGTTAAAAGACAACAATGTACCAATTGCATCAACTAAAGAATTGCTGAAAATTGCAAAACACAAAGATATTGATATCAACGAAGATAATGAAATTAAACAATGTTTGCATTACTGTCATGCAATTGGATCAGTTGTCTACTATGACGACGAAAACTTAGCAGATCATGTTATTTTGGACCCTAAATGGTTGATTAATGCCTTGAGATGTCTTGTTAGTGATAAAATTGATAATATAATCGAAGTTTCAGATGATTGGGAAACATTGACAGACACTGGCCAATTAACAGATTCACTCATATCTCTCTTGTTCAAGAAAGAACCAGAATTGAAATTTGAAGAGAACAAAGCACATTTAATTGAAGTTATGAAACGGTTTGATATTATAGTGAACTTAAAAGAGTCAACTGCACTCTACATGCCATGCATGATAAAGTCTTCCTCGTTCACTGAAGTTCAAAAGCATTTTAGTGGCGAAAACCAACCTTTTTACAAAAGTAGCTGGTTGTGTTTAGAATTTAAGTTTCTTCCTCCGGCCTTCTTCAACCATATCATTGCCTGGTATATTAAGCAGTATCATGTGCATGTTATAATCGATAAAGTAAATCGAAGCAAAAGAAATGCATTATATCGGCATATTGGTATATTTGATTTGGATGTGTCTTGTTGTGAACAACTTGTTGTTTGTGAAGGACCCAATGTCATAGCTCTTCAAGTATGGGATTCACGTTTGTCAAAAAAGACTTACACAGATTTGGAATCAAGCCTATATAAGTTCGTTGAAACATTACGAATGCACTACAATCTACATATATCATACAAACAAGCATTTACATGTTCAGACGGTGATTTTAAAATTAATCGAAAAAGAATTGAAGATTTAATCCCTGAGGAATACCGGTGCTCAGAGCACAAGACACTTCACACGTCATTAGATTTAGTAAGGCCTTGGGAAGCTGTAGAACAACGGTGGTAAGTATAACATAAACTCAATAACATTGTTTTGTTTTGTTTGCAACATATTTCATTGTATTTGACAACATATGACAGCGCGAAAATATATGGATTGTATATTATCGTATAACTGAATATGACCATAATTACAGTTCTGTTAATTGAAAAAAAAAATGGTTTGGTGCCCTGCTCTTTGTGACACTGTGACACTTATATCTAAAACAATCATCCAACTCGACGTAGTGTCCGTAAAATTAACACATCCAATGATATATGATAATACTCATTGTATAGTAGAATTATTATTTAGAAAATACCTTAACAAAAGAAAAGTAAGATTGATAACGGACGCGGCTATTTATAAGTTATAAGAGTTATCAGTGACGCACATATTAAAATATGGTCTTTGATAAATATTAACACCACTGGTTGGATGCAACTGCTTGTGGGCATTTTGTCCCCGAGGTAATCATCAGACCAGTAGGCTGCTCTTCAATTGTTGACATGAATATCAATCCTATCGTCATTTGTTTTAAATACACTGTTTGCATAAGTTTAAATTATTTGAAAGACTAAGGATTTCGGTTTCACAGGCATATACATGTATCAAGTTGCCTCTGCAGTATTTTGCACAACGTTTTGGTAATTTGGGTCCTCTATGTCTTCAACTTTATACTTGTTTGTTTTTCTAACTACTGTGATCTGAGCGTCAATGATGAGTCGTACAATGTATGAAGACGAAACATGCGTCTGGTGTACTAAAAGATACGCCTGGTACCTTTGATAACTTTATAAGATATTGTAAACAATAACCATTTTGCTATCGACATACATCATGTAAATTATTTACTAGTATATACAATAAAACATTATATAATTCGAGATACGTGAATTTCACCAATTCGTGTGAAAATTTCATTAGGTTTTCATTCGAAGTTATAATGATTAAATATCTATTGTTAAAAATCGATGTTTTGTAATCGAAAAATATGTTTTGTTGACATTTTGAGACCTTGTTTCTGTGTATGGTTTGTGATTTATATTTATACCCGTGTTCTTTGTATGTCTTTCCAAATAATCCATATGTTAATTCTTTTGTCGTTAATGAGAATCTTCAAATTAATGATACTAGGTTATGAATAAAAAAAAACATTTATAACGTATTATAACTTCCATGCAATTAGTATGATTTGATGTTAATATAAATAATATATTTACTAGCAATTGATAAGCTTACACGAAAAGCACAATGTAAGTTTACAAATAATATTGTCCTGCATGTCATGATATATTATAAACATTAAATGGTGCTCGAAATGTTGAGGAATGTAAGATAGGTCTAGTCTAGTTAGGACCACGATATGTCTTTTTCTTTTAACAGAGGTCTATTGTGACTATCATAATATTTTCTTCCATCAAACCCGTCCTCGAGCTATCCTCTCCTTTCTCACATAGAAAGCATCATTAAATATAGACAGTGTCAATGGGTTAAAAAAAAACGACCCCCCCAAAAAAAAAAACGAACTCCGAGAAAAAGTCTGAACGGAAAGTCATTAGGCAAATGCAAAATCAAAACCTCAAACACATTTAACGAATGGATAACAACTGTAATATTCATGACTCGATATAGGCATTTACTAAATAGAAACTATTCAGACGTCTCAGCATAAATAATTACAACATCGTTATAAATCACAGCCGTTCCCGAGGAAGTGAGCATCAAGGGAATAAACTCATCATAGTTTCCAGGACTAAATTTTGTATATACGCCAGACGCGCGTTTCGTCTACAAAAGATTCATCCGTGACGCTCGAATTCAAAAAAGATAAAACGACCAAATAAATTAGGAAGTTGAAGAGCATTGAGGACCAAAATTTCTAAACGTTTTGCCAAATTTAGCTAAGGAAATCTATGCCCGAGGTATAAAAGCCTTAGTGTTTCAAAAATTAAAAAATTGTGTTAACAGTTAATTTATAAATATAACCATATGGTTTTCTTTAAGCTTCATATATATTGTATATTAAACGTTCCGTCAGTTCCTGATTTAATGTCAGTTCTTAGTTAAAGTAATCGCGATGTTTCAATAACGTGTAATATTAGCGAAGATAGTAAACTATTATTTGCTATAGTAATGATTTTTCAAATAATAACGTTATACTTTAAACTACTTGTCACATGCAGTGAAATTAACGGTATGGATAATACTTCGTCATTATTATTTGTATTTATAATGTTATTAAGTAACAACATCGGCTGCTTCAATTTTTCAACATTACAGAAATACGTAATGGTTCAAATATAAAGTCGGACAAAGTCATGTTATAGATATGTCTTTGTGTAGTTATACATGTAGTTTGATGAACGATATTTTGACATTGTGCTTTACATCTAAATGACATCTAATTTTTTTCTCGGAGCTATTCAGAACTTCTTGTATGGTGCTGACTGCTTAATATTGAAAAACTGTATTGGTGACCCCTGTCTGATAGTTTTCTACTTGTTGCTAATGTGATTGAATTTGACTGTTTTTATGACAGCTCCTTTTCCGCCTTTCACATAAATCAACAATGAAAACATCATTGCGCATGAAAAGCTGTAAAAGTCATCTTGATAACTAGCGAAACTAATCGTCAGGAGAAAAAAAAAACGCACTGGTTTACGCCAAAAATATTGAATAACACCAATTATGACATACAACAAATAACGACAATCAAAAATGAGAAGTCGTGGCTTGAAACAGGCACATAAAGAATGTGGTCATAAAGTTCATCAAAAGAATCCTCTTTAATGTAATAATGTGTTGAAATGAAAGAATACATATAGCCATGGAGTTTTAAAATAAAATTCTTGTTTTTATCCCAAACCAACTTATGATATTTGTTGATGATTAATTTTTATTGATTGTTGATTGCTGTATGTCCAGTGGCAAATATTTCACGATGGTTCTGGACGAGAACAAGTTAACAATAAATACAACAGGTACTAGTAGGTCTTGTAATAATACAGGCCCATCCCGATGATGAGGGGGAATTTCGACTTCCACTGGAAAATAAAGGTATATAAGTAAGGGACAGAAATGTTGCCATGCAACAAGAAGAGTTGTTGCAAGGGTTCTTAACGTTCAGAGATCTTGTCACTCTCTTTACTCGAGGCGTTGGATTAAACCTCGATATATGCATTCTGACAGGACGAAGCTGCAAACTTGATACATCTTTCACAGCCAGACGGACGCCCCACTTTAACAAGCTTTTTACTGCCGGTCGGAACAGGACCAAGTGAGCATATTTCTATTCCAAACTCACCCTTGGGGCTTATGATATTTGTGATAGCATAACCGAGTTTTTTTTATTAGGTCTTGAATTTGACTACAACTTTCTGTACTTAAAAATAATTGAATTTTCAGTATTTCACATTTCAGTACTGAAAAATGACTGAAATTTTCAGTACTGAAAAATGACTGAAATTTTCAGTACTGAAAAATGACTGAAATTTTCAGTACTGAAAAATGACTGAAATTTTCAGTACTGAAAAATGACTGAAATTTTCAGTACTGAAAAATGGCTGAAATTTTCAGTACTGAAAAATGACTGAAATTTTCAGTACTGAAAAATGACTGTAATTTTCAGTACTGTAATCAACTTTTTCCTAACATTACTGAAAATGATATAAAAATTAATGTACTGAATATTGATGTTTCCTAAAAGTACTGTTCATATAGCGGCATTTAATGTACTGATTAGTAATGTTTCCTAAAAGTACTGTTTATATAGCGGACTTTAATGTACTGATTAGTAATGTTTCCTAAAAGTACTGTTTTTATAGCGGCATTTAATGTACATGTAAACGCTAGTCAAATTGTTGGTAGTGTACCCTAATCATGTTGATTGATCAGATTATGTTATTGACTGTACTATACTCTCCGAAATCTGCAGATATAAATTCATATCACTGTAATCACCCTCTATTGTAAGGATGTCGATATCTTTGACATTTGATAGTTTTTTCAGCATGTGTCAACGTATACAGTAGTGAGGCAATGGTTATATTTTAGGTCCATGCACTGTTTGGAAAAGCAGGATACGTCTTATTAGCAAAACAATATATCTTTATCTCTAACCATAGTTCTCTTGTTAATTTTACAATTTACACTTTCTCTATTGTTTGTCCCTGAATAATGTTCTCTTTTCGGACATAACTGATATGATCTGGAATGATTACTCACACCGTAACATATATTCCCCTGGTTAGTGTTGATGTACACAACTTTGCAAATGTCTTAACAAAATGAATAGCAGCCTCGTCATAATTTACAGCTCTTGTTACCACGGATTATGCAATGCCTATCTTATGTTTGAATGTCATCAATTTAGTATTACCGGTCAGGGAATCATACTATGGTACATAATAATATGCTATCATGTGAATCATTTAAGGAAAAACATTCATATATCAAATAACAAAATTAATAGAGTAATATTTGTTTTACAGGATTCAATGGTAAGTAGTTGTAAACAGTAGATATGCAATTTATGTGAGGTCATTGATAACGGATCAATTACTCAATTCAATACTAGAGAAACGTGTCTTAATGTGGGCATTCTTTTAACAAAACATCAGTAAATGAGACAAACTATGATAAACATTATAAATTTCCATATGGCTGGAAATGGTATAAATAATGATCATCCATTTTGTATTTTTAAAAACATCGTATCACGACATTAAACGAGCATTATCACTTATGCAATAAAATCAACTTCAGATACTTCCGTCAATATTATATACGTTTTTATTATAATATCAAGTAACTTCATCTCTGTCGAGTGTTCAACATTACAAGATTTTTGTTGTTGTATAAATATCAATGTCGATGTGGATGGTTATTTATATGAATGAAGTAAGGTTCGCAGTTGGAATTATGAATGAAACATTTGACGAAATGTTTTAGTTGATGCAAGGCATATCATTTCAATTGTTGTTCAAATATGTTACACTTCAACAAACGAACGTCACTATATTACAGGCTCCTGAACTGGGACAGTTGTTTGTCAATTGTAGAATTAGTACTTCCACCAATTCTCGTAGATGAACTCAGGCCTACGTACTGACAAAGATGATATCCTCCGTTCCGAAGTAATATCTTGTAAATGTTGATGTACAAAACTGTGCAACTTTCTACACATAATTAAGTACAGCCTCATCATAATCCACAGCTCTAGTTTCCATTGATTTAAGAGTGCCATATTCTGTGATCATATTGAACGCAAAATCTAAATGTCCATTCCATATTACGAATATCTTAATTCATCTATCTTCTTTTTTTTTCCATTATTTCAATAACAATGTTCAGCAAATCATACTGCTTTACATAATGAAATATAAACATGTTACATATTCAATGAATATAATTGATTTATTAAATTAACAATACTAATAGAGTTATATTTGATTGATGATTTCAGGGAGCGCAAACTACGAGAGTAAGTATTGCTATATGTGTAACATGTATAAAGTGTATTTGATGTCATTGTTCCGTAACTCAATTTAATGAAGAGGTGAAGTGTCTTTATACGTGTATTATGATACAATTATTGTTTTATTAACTCAACGTTCCGTCATGTTAAACTTCAGAAAGTCAATTCTAGAAAAATGAAAAGAGATGTTTTTATAACGTTTATTCTTCGATAATTTTGTATGATCTTCTATAGTAAGGATTATTTTAGGTAATGACGTATTTCTTTAAAACTTATTTATCGCTTATGCAAAACTATTGATTTTACTTCCACCAATACAATATTTGTATGTTCTTTTATTCAAATAATAACTTTTGCTGTCGTTGTGTAATAATTACAGAACCTTTTCATAATTTAAAAAGCACTATCGATGTTTATAGTAATTTTATTACAAGAGGTCCGTGCAAAATTTGGAATTTCAAGATTGGTGTTGTTTACACCCCCAGTATCAGGAATATGTCTTACTTTCATTTCAAAGTATTCCCGTAAATTTTAGAATTAGTTCTTGCTCCCTTAATCGTATATGAAGTATGTCTTTTTCTGGTAAAGATGATGTTTTTTGCAATGATTGCGCAAACCATAACATAATGGTGTTGATATACAAAACTGTTCAAATTTCGTAGGTACAACGTCGTCATAATTCACAGCTCTTGTAACTCCTGATCTTAGTACGCCTAATTACATGATTCTAGTTAACTTGAAATATTAATGTCATACAATTATCTGTTAACACAACATATTTTGTTTTCAAAAAAATAAGGATTTTCCTATCCCAGGCATAGATAACATTACCGTATTTGGCACAACTTTTTTGAATTTTGGATCCTCAATGCTCTTCAACTTGGCACTTGTTTGGCTTTAAACATATTTTGACATGAGCGTCACCGAGGAGCCGTATGTAAAAGAAACGCGCGTCTGGCGTACTAAATTATAATCCTGGTACCTTTGATAACTTTTCACACAAATAGGTCGATGAAATTGCTGGTGGACTTTCTGTACCCGAGGGTTTCACCAGCCCAGTAATTAACACTTCAATGTTCACATGGATATCAATAATGTGGTAATTTTTATAAATTTCCTGTTTACAAAACTTTGATTTTTTCGAAAACTAAGGATTTTATCAGAGGAAAAGATAACCATTCTATTGACCTCCATGTAATGTCATCTATTACAACTTTAGACTTTGACTTCTTCCAAACTAGAAGTCATTAATGAGAGTGAAATTATTCCTACATGCAAATACAGTCTACCCAGAGACATACCGTGATAGACATTTCAATTAACGGCATAAAAGAAATATATATACTTTTTTCTGTATGACCTAGATCCTATGATTTTTTTTTTGTAATTTAAACGATCAAACCGACCATTTTAAACATTAAAGTAAACATAAAGATTGGTTGATAAGTATACAATATTTATGTTCGCTATTTTGTGCATTTTTCCTTTGATCTTTTTTTATGATAATTATTCATATCATTCTTCTCGCTTGAGATGGAAACTTATCGCTAGAAACCAAGGAGTCACCTGGCATTTGTAATGAAATTGACACCGTCGTCAAAGGTAAAAAAGCGATAAACGGATTATGATTGGTAATCTCAACTCCATTGCTTTTCCCGCTTTCGCCGTCCTGGCTCAAGCGAGAAAATCCATCACGTTGAGATGATAAACGACAATTAAGGAATAACAGTACTGTAGTTGAAGAGTTGCCACCGTCAATTGTAGATTTGACGGTCGCAAATGCAGTTTTACTGGCGACACGTAGCGGAGACAGTAAAACGGAGATATGCGACCGTCAAATCAAAATTGACGGTGGCAACTCTTCAACTACAGTACTGTTATTCCGATTCTAATGCACTACAAAAAGAAAAAATACGATAAAACTTGAAAAAATGTCTAAATTTGTTAGATAAAAACAAAATCCGCGAATCTTCATGAATTATTTTGGCACAAAGACATCATGGCTAAACGTGACGTCATACAAATGAAAACTTACAAGCTGGAGGTTATGACGTTACTTGTACGCTTCAAATTTGGATAGAATTACATTAAAACGGCGAATTCGAAGTAGGTGTTGTTTTATTTTCGATTATATAATAGCAATCGAACATTTGTTGATTCATCAATTCAAAATGGCGGGTCCCTCCTTAGTTACGCCTGGTCAACTGTGGATTTGACGGCCACTTTTAGCCAATGAAAAAAATTGTTGCATCCAAATTGCATTAGAATCTAAGATTATCACCGCGTTAGGTAATCACATTATGTCTACGGCTAGTCTCTTATCATCAATTTCTGTAAATTTAAATTCTGAGCACTGTTATAACTTTCTGTTTGTAAGTACGTCGACATCTCCTGACACTTCGTAGTTGCATGTCAACACATTGTGCAATTAGCCAATGGTTATACTTTTTTGGAAAAGCAAGATATATCTTGTTAGCACCACAATATTTCTTAATTCCTTAATATCGTTGTTTTGTCACTTGTCGAATCCGTTCTTGCTCTTATTCTCATGAATGAACCAAGGCCTCCATTCTGAGATGTTTCGAATCCACACTGTATGACATATGTTCCACCTTGTGACTATTGATGTTCGAAACTCTTCATATTTCTAAAATAAATAAATACAACCTCGTCATAATTCACGGCACTAGTTTCCCCAGATTTAGAGAGTCATAGTTTGTGAATATATTAAACGTACAACCTGAATAATTCATTATATTACGAATATTTCAATTCATCTATCGGTTTTCCACTCATTTTAGTAATAATGCTTAGTAAATCATACTGCTGTACACAATGAAACATGTTGCACATTCAAAGAATAAAATAAAGTTAGTTAATAAACAATATTGATAAAGTTATATTTGATTTAAAATTTCAGTCAGCGTAAAAAACAAGAGTAAGTATTGCTTTTATTTTGCAATGTATTTGCTGTCATCTACCATTGTTTATGTTTATGTTTCATCTTCCCGTATATTGTACACTAGCATCTTCTATGGTAATGATTGTTTTAAATAATAACGTAAATGTTAAAAACGTATTCATTAGTTATGCAAAACTATTGATACTTCTTCCGTCAATATAATAGTTGTTTTTATCATGATTCAAGTTAAAACTGTTGCTGTCTCGATTTTTGAGAATTACAGAACCTTTTAACCATTTAAAATTTCTGTCGATGTTCTTTGTAGTTTTAATGAAAGATTGACACTTGATGTAGGCATTGACAAATTTTATTTAGTATTGTACATAATGATTACGCACATTAATTATCATTGGTGTTTGTACCAGGGATAGCCGTTTTAACATATTCAAATATCTTTGCTGCTGTATAAAGTAATGGTTTCAACATACCAAAGTTCATAACGAACAAATCCCATTATATATTTACAAAGCCCAATTAAAAACTGCCAACCATGATATAGAAAAAAATGACCGTATACACCAATCATTAAATCAATCAGAACATTAGCTCAAAATAAAAATTCAAACCTGTTGAGTAGAATTTGTATAATAACAGTTACATCCAAATTTTCATGAAAGACCGAACTTGAAAACAACAAACACGTCAATTTATTAACATATATCAAAGGTATGAACTACAATCAAACTACCAGGTATTTGTTTACCTTTATTTATTTTTATTTTTTAGGGCTAGGAAAGCAGCTGAAGCAGCTGAAGAAGGTTGATTGAAAGTGGTTTGAAAACAATGAGGCATACTGCAACTGAAAGATTTATGAAAATAAATTAAATAAATAAAGTCAGTAGTCGTATTGATTGCATTGATTTCAATGATTGATTATCTGATGGCCAATACCTTTTAAAAGGAATCTCTTTCAAATCCATGTACTGAATCGAATGATGAATTTGTACATCTGGATACTAGTAGATAAATAAATATATTAAAATATAAGTGTATACCTAATGGTTAATAACAGTCTTTTGTATGAACTTCTTACGCTCGATTTCCAAATATGACAGCTGATATCTATGAAAAAAGACCTATTTTACAACAAACAATAAATACTAGAATTTTCAGTCGCAGCAATGTCGTCTTGTTCCTGATTGTTATGTTTTTTTTTCAAATTTTAATTATCGTTCCGGAAAATTCATTCAAAGTAGCAGACGCTGAACCTGTCTCACACCTATCAGTAGTCATGCGATTCTCAACGTTTTTGGAAGGGAGCGCTGGTAAAATTCCACTGTTTCATAGCTGTGATATTGGTTACGAAAATGAAGCAATCCGGTCCAAGATAGCAGGAATATATACAATAATTTCGAACTATATACACTCAAACAAATTAAAAAGGTAAAGAAATCCATATTGCATTTACTGTGGATTCATTTGTGCGATTTTTGATGTCGTGGTTTTTGAAAAACTGCATAATTGAATCCTTTTCTAAAATGTGTAATTCCTTGAACATTTGCATTCATGGTTATCTTATTCTCACATGGTTGATAAAACCAGATTTGGCTCGTCATTTTTTTTAAAGGCGCACTACGGAAAGTGTCTTATCTTAAACAAACATTGCTGAACAGTCTGGAGCAGATTGAATCTGCTTTTGTTTTCCCCCTTTTTATTTGACGTATTATTTTAAGTACTAAAGTATATTCTTAGTCTTGGTGATCATCTTAATAGCACCATTTACGCAATGCAGTTTAAAAAAAACGTTTTTAATGACAGCCTATTAAGTCTTTGCCAAATCCACAAACACATCTCAAAGAGCACAGTTCATAACTTTATTGTCATCGCTTTTTCTACAGTAATATCTCTTCAAAAGATGTCAAATTCACAAGTTCGTTACTAAATGCTGATACTATTGATACATGCCCAATAGGATGTATGCAATACGCATTACGTAGCAGTTGCATACTATGTGAAAGACCGAAAGATTACCCTACCTCCACATGCTTTGGTAATGAAGTGTGTTTGCTTTTCGGCCGTTCTTAATGTAGAACATCATATGGTTTACCTGATCTAATATACCTATATGGAGTTATTTTCTTTCAGAACGACAGGTCATTCTTTTGCAGAATCAACCCGGATGATACCATGTTTCAATGATATATGCTCCAAGGCATAAAATAATGACCTGTTCGAGGTCATTATTTTCCTTGATAAACATGCAATCTATTATTTACTTCAAAACTTTATTCGTCTGATAGTTTTTTGTTGCCGATTTGGAAATTGATTTTTTTTAAAGTTCAATCGATGATAGGTGTAAAAGAAACCGTCATTGTAGTCCCGCATTTTAGTTTTTGAAACAAATAACGTGAAGTACGTGTAGTTTTGTTAATTTATCGCTACAATAAAGACACATTTTCATTTATGTCAGATGAATTTTTATGTAGTCTTTCATAAAATAATTCCAGATTTAACATATTCGTGTATAAGATTTTGAAAATCTTATTGAGTCGAACTGAATAGGTTGATTTATTTTTGGTTGCTTGCTTAACGTCATGCATGTTCAGAACGATACAAACTGAATAGGAAATCACACTTTAACCAACATGTATTTATATATAACCACTTTTCCGCAATAGAAATAACATAACAAATAGAAAAAAAACATACCCCCTCCCCCTTTTCAATAAGCTAAGTTACTTACAATGTGTCTTGTATTTGTCATACACCGTTATCGGATGGTAACAATACATTTGTGTCTTACTTCATGCAGTTACATAATTTTTTTTACTGTGTATGGATAATAATTTTTACAAGGTATTATCTAATAAAGGCAACAGTAGTATACCGCTGTTTAAAACTCATAAATCCATGGACAAAAAACAAAATCGGGGTAACAAACCAAAACCGAGAAAAACGCATTAAATATAAGAGGAGAACAACGACACAACACCGAAACGCAACACACACAGAAACGGACCAAGCATCAGACAAAACACAACGAGAATAACAAATATAACATGAAAACCAAATACATGAATTTGGGATATACAAGTACCGTGCCACGTCTTATCTAAAAAATAAGAGAAAACACAAACGACTCAACGTTAAAATGCAACACACACAGAAACGAACAATAATATAACAATGGCCATCTTCCTGACTTGGTACAGGACACTTTTAAAGGGGAATAAAAGTGGTGGGTTGAACCTGGTTTTATGGCATGCCAAACCTCGCACTAAACTAGTTAGTGAGTTTTATTTCACATTCTAAATGAGCCGCTGGGCGTATTAAAACCTGAACGCATTAAAAAGGAACATCCCACTTCAGTGTTGTCGATAAAAAAGGATACTAAATTTTGTAAATCTTTAAAAAATTAATATATTTTTGACGGTATATAAGTCAGATAATGCATATTTCGAGGTTTTTCTTGTCGCAGAACACACCTCGGGGTGTCAGGATTGTTCAAAGAAAGACCTTCCTCCGGTCGGTCTTTCATTTGATTAATCCTGACACCCCTCGGATGTTCTGCGACAAGAAAAACCTTAAAATATGCATTATCTATAACATAATATATCAATCGAAAGGTGCACTGAATGTTTGTAATAGCTACCATGACTTTTTCTCGACAAAACATAATTAAAAGCTGTACTTGTAGGGTAAATCAAATCACCCCTCCTTCTTCTTTTACAAGTACAAAGTTATATTTATAGTCTTGATGAACATTTAAAATTTTTAAATTACGTGTGCATAACTTAACTGTTTAGTTCGAAAATGATATATTGTCGATAAAGGGTGATTGAGGCTATATTTTTGATTGACAAATACAAAAAAGCGAAAAAAGTTAGACTCCATAACTTATTTGCTATGAGCGTCACTGGTGAGTCTCATGTAGACGCAACGCGCGTCTGGCGTACTAAATTATAATCCTGGTACCTTTTATAACTAATTATGCACTAATTAGTTATCAAAAATACCAGGATTATAATTTTATACGCCAGACGCGCGTTTCGTCTACATAAGACTCATCAGTGACGCTCAGATCAAAAGAGTTAAAAAGCCAAAACAAATACAAAGTTGAGGAGCTTTGAGGACCCAAAATTCTAAAAAGTTGTGCCAAATACGGCTAAGGTAATCTACTCCTGGGGTAAGAAAATCCTTAGTTTTTCGAAAAATTCAAAGTTTTGTAAACAGAAAATTTATAAAAATGACCATATAATTGATATTCATGTCAACACCGAAGTGCTGACTACTGGGTTGGTGATACCCTCGGGGACGAAACGTCCACCAGCAGTGGCATCGACCCAGTGGTGTAAATAGTTATCAAAAATACCAGGATTATAATTTTATACGCCAGACGCGCGTTTCGTCTACATAAGACTCATCAGTGACGCTCAGATCAAAAGAGTTAAAAAGCCAAAACAAATACAAAGTTGAGGAGCTTTGAGGACCCAAAATTCTAAAAAGTTGTGCCAAATACGGCTAAGGTAATCTACTCCTGGGGTAAGAAGGACCAAGAAAGAACATTCTCTTAATGATTATCTATAAGGAATATTTCTTGATTTGATTACTAATGGCGGTCATCTTGGAAAAAAGTCGTCATATTAAAATTTAAACTGGGTCCAAATGGAATTTTCTTCGAACTACACCGCACAACTTCAAAACAACATTTGACATTATATAGGTAATGTAGCATGATTTTTTTTTTTATGGCAGCCATAGTGAAAATAGTCACCATTTAAATATTCCAAGGATGGGCAATATCTAGTTATGACTGAAACATCGAGAACTACTAACGAGCCACATTTGGTGCTTTTATCAACACACTCGCAATTTCGTCATCGATCTGCAGGACTAATTAAATTTGAGGCACTATAAATGCTAATGATAAAACATATTCACAAGAGTTGTAATCTCTATGTATAGAATTCTCAATTTTGTTCAATTGAACTCATTCAAAACTATGTTCCACCCTTAGGATTTTCTAGACACATATTGGAGAAGACGTTACTGTGTTTAATACATTTGTCATTTCAAACAATAAAATGTGTCTGATCAACATGTCAATTTTAAGAATATACTGTGGAGTCATATTTTTTTCCGTTCGATACGAACTTTTGTGGATTTCGTAGGTACAGATGAGCATCGCATTCAAATTATTATCTAATTACATATTTTCAAGAGGGTTTGTATACAGAAACAAGCAAACTAACGAAATTAAATATCCACGAATATGTGCAAGTTTTAAGCATTCCACGAAAATAGATACCCACAACAATAGTTGAAAACAGTATCTGTTGTCATCTAGTCAATGTTGTCTGTTGTTGGTTTGAATACGAATGTCATACAAATCTTTTTATTCAAATTTCTTCAACACTTAAGACATTTCATCACCTTTTTATTCATTACGTAGCTAGTGGAAAAAATGTAGTTTGCCACTGCTTTCAAGCACGATATATCACCCCAGAGACTTTTGTTCTACATTCCCTTTACTTCTCCTACCATTGTCAGGGTTGAATATAAAATGTGACTGTTGATTGTATGGACGCAGATCTAAAAGAAATTATAGTTTTCAATGACAACGCACTGTAATGATATTCACTATATTGTTTGACATTTAAATTCTCGTGGGAACGTTATTTCTTATATTTTTATTATGGCATCTAAGAGGTAAACATATTGGGTAGTTAAAACAGTTAACCAAATATTTACAATGTCAAGAAGCAATTGAAGTGACGAATAAAAACACTTATATGTCATTTCCCTTTGCATGCGTTATCCTTTCATGTTCATACATACGTAACAAAAGTAACACTTAATAAATATCGTGCATCTGTATCCATTCTGTACATGTTCGCCTAGCAGCTTACCTTTGGAAATTAATCATGAATACGACCGAAACACACAAGACGCTGTGGACCGAAATGAACATCAAATATTTATCAAATTCATATAAGGTCAAATTTACTTGAAGGAGCTGGAACGCTAGTTTCTTTATTCTGTGGTTAATTTATCAACGAAGAATTTAAGAACTAATTCCACCATTGTCTAAAAGAGAAAACGCCTATAGGAAGGTAGGAATATGACATTTGTTGGCAATTTGTTTGATGTTTTATTAAATGATTTTGCCATTTGATTAGGGATTTTCTGTTTATAATTTCCCCGGAGGTTTTGGGATTTAACTTTTTGATATAAATCGTTACAATACCGAAGCATTGACCACATGCACGTAGTTGATCCTATCCATTAACATTTACACACTCATTATGATACCAGCACCTTACTCTTTGAAGAACTTAAAATATCGAATGAGTCCATTGACGATCTGTTTGCGTTTGGCTTCCTTGGTCTGAACTATTGACTGATTTGCCATCACTACGTTTATTTTTTCTGTTTATTGCAGGAGCAGGGTCTTGCCTCTGCAAAACTGTTTAAAAAAATCGAAACTCATAGTAGTTGAGCCTGTTTTTACAAAACAGCTTCATTTATTGGTCAAATATTTAGTTTTGAAAATAAATCTGATTTCGTCTTTAAGTAAATTAAAAAAACATTAATGTTCAATACCTTCAATTACTTATACATTTTAAGTTAGATGTATAATTTTGTTTTGTCTTCAACTTTCTATTCAGTATTTTCTCAAATGCGTATATTATCTTAGCCTAATTTTGATTAACTTTTAGGAACTTTGTCCACAATGCTGATCAACCTTTTAGTTCTTTGGACTTATTACTATCTGGTTCAGAGCGTCACTGATGAGTCTTATATACATGTAGACTGTCGTATCAAATAATGAGCCTGTACATTTGATAACTATGTGCGCTTGACAATAATGAATGTGTTATCAAATTGGAACATTCAGAAATTACTGTGTAATTACGTCAATTTTATCTTCATATCTGAAAACTAATTTCAATATTCAAAGAAATACCTTCTCCATAAAAATGCTACACGACTTATTTCCGAATTGACAAATTTAAATATTTTAATCTTCACTTGAAATTGTTTCATAACATTTTGTTTCACTTTTAACAATACATTTTAAATCAAGTATTTCATTCTATGGATGTACGGTACCCTTATTCCTCTTTTTAGTAATACTCATACGTTTACACTTAATTATTTGACTAACCTCTGACACATTTTTACTTTGATTCTTATTCACACTCCAATGATCGTCTGTCGAAAAAGAATCAGATTTGAATTTAGCTTTTCTTTCCTGTGCAGCCTTTATTCTATCAGCTCTCTTCCGGGCTTCTGTTCTTTTGTCAATCCTACAGCAGGCACAAAAACCTGATCTTTTATGAATAACTGTGATCATATGTTTTTCTTTTTCTTTTAATAAAAAAACCTTCAACAACGGTGGTGCATACTAAATAGCCTGGTTACCTCGTTTTTAAAGGTGTTCATTACATTGTTTATGTTAGTTCGAATGGACTGAAAAGGCAAAAAAATCGTTCTTTATGATTAAATTTAATTTTTAAAGATTTAATCATGCAAAATGATAATGACATCATAGTCACAAAATAAAGTCTAGGAGCAGATAGAAACAAAACGTTTTGCCAATTGGAAGCCGTGTTTAATAACCCAAAAAAAAAATACATTCTTGTTGTAAAATAAAATAAACACTTTGAAATATGTCTATACTTATACTAGTCTTATACAATATATTTTCTGAATATTTAATCGCTGTGTATTTTATATTTATATAAAGTTGAGGTCTATTATATCTTTACTAGTAATAATAACCATTTAAAAGTTATTTGAGAGTCTCCTTAGAGAACCAATTACTTACTCTGCAAAATGAAGTTCTGAAATACCAAAAGCACAAATTTGTAACTAGGACAGCATTATTCATTAGAACTATCCCTGCTTGTGTATGTTTCTTATAGCATATCAACTTTTTACAAGGTACATAGTATGCATATGGATTTAATAAACCCTAAAAACTAATCAGTTGTATTGGTATTCATTTCAATTAGGTATTTTTATATAAAATAGCTTAAATGTACAAAGGAAACAGAATTTGATCTGTATTTTGTCAATCACAAAACAATTGTTTAAAAACCTGGATCAGAGAGTCACCGCCAATGAGTGGTTAATCTATCATATTTAATGTATTCCGCACTTGTTCTATTTGAGCGGTCAAAATGCGTTGACAGCATATTCCTATGTCATATATAGTCACTGACCGTATATCACTTCTCCTCATTAATATTTGAATATATAATTTGCCCAAATTATATTTAATTGTTCACTCGACCTCTTCAACCTGTTTTAGTTTCAATGGTATACAACGATGCGTGGAACGACTCAAACTTGTTTCTATTTACAATTTTCTCACTTGTTCATTGTTATTCATGTTTGATTGAAACCTATGCATCATTATAATTTATGCTTATTACTGATATTTTTGTCAAAACTGAAACAAATTCGTTCACCATCAATGCGGGTTTCAGCAGGTTATGCAAATTTCATTGTCATGATTGTGGTGTATATTTCCTTGCCTGCATGATGTCAGGCATTTTTAAAGGAGGAATCTCCCCAATATCTAAATCAAATAAATAACGTTAACGTATTAAACAACAATTGATAATGTTTTCCTTTTAGATTGCAGTATAAAGACAATATTAGTGCATTGACTTGACATATCAACGATATGAGGATTTGGCACCAAACGGGGGAAAGCTCGGCAGAACCCCGAATTTCCCCGTTCCTAAGCCTCATCCGTATATCGTTGATATGAATGGATAACACTTCATAAGTATGATTTATTTGTGTCTAATCCATTTTACTTTAATTCAGCAAATCAAAAATGTTTAAAACTATCGTTGATATGTCAAGTTAATGCATAATAGTTGACTATCAATATAAGTTCCTTTTTTTAACACTCACAGTGAAAAAATATGAACACTAGTATATCAGTCGGGGCACTTAGCGAACTCCATAATATTATGGAATTCCGTAATTTTTGTGGAAAATTAAAGTTGTCTCCCTTTGACTAACAGGCTAAATTTAAGATGGGAGATAACTATAGTTTGAAACTGATTCTCTAAAAAAAAAAAGGGAGACAAATGAAATCTATTTATTGTTTTCTTAAATACAATGGAAAAAAATATATAATAACATGAAGGGATGTTACCTCGGTGAAGAGTACTCGCTCGGTAAAACATTTACAAAATGGAAACACAAAACTACATTGTATATCCATTTTATGTATTGTGGGTCGTTGTCTTTTTCATTGTTTTATATATGTAAACTGTATATTATGTATGATGTTTTAAGCCATTGGCTCATATGGGCGTAAAGTGCTTTTCAATAAAGAATTTAAGGACTTATAAACGTAAAACCCTCAACATTATAACAATGGACTAGATAATATGAATTATATACCATATACATCATAATTAAAAGCTTATTTAATACATGACATACATGTTCTTATTTTATTATGTAAACTGACAATTATCTAATCCAGTAATTAAGTCATATCTAAAGAAAAAATATTACTCAAACAACAGTATTACGGGACCGTAAAAAACACATTTTTAAAATAATCAACAAAGGGGTGATGTTTGAACTAACTGATGATCACTGATGACTTTAATAATTTTCTGAGGATCGACATAAGGTGCATTGAATTTGTCTGATCTAAAAGTAGTAACTTGACAACTGTGCCTGGGATGAGGCTAATTCTCAACTTTATTTGTAACTAACAGTCCTGCTGATGAAAATATATGCTCTGACGGTATAAATGGTGAGGGAATGACTTAGATTAGCTTAAAGTGTAAGCTTTTGAAAACTGATCTTGTACATGGCATACCTCTGTTTGGGAGAATTTTAAATGAGAGCTAAGCGGAAATATTCGATTCGTATTTTAATTATCGAAAAATATTAGATAGTATAATTGCAGCACATAAATACAACTATTGACAAATTGTTGATGCAATCACATTGACGTATGCGTATCTGTTTCCATATGTGTGCTATAAATACATTATAATCTGCAGAGATATATAAACTGTGTAATTATAAATCGTCTAAGCTACAAAATATTGTGTTTTATCAATGAAGTGAAATACGATACTAATACATCTGTGTACTGTAAGCTACAGTAACAAGGTATTTGATTTTTAATGGCTCAAGTGCATCAGGAAACCTCATTATAACTAATGATAGTTCAACGATTCGACATTTCTCGAAACAGAGGTCACATTGGTACGCTGATCCCTCAAATTGCACTTGCCACTTTAATATATAATATTTTGTGATAAAAGTTTAGAGATTATTAATTTAATCGCCAACTTTGAAAACAGACAACGCATCATAATACACAAGCGTAGATATTAGTTATAAATTATTATTTTTGTTTTAACTTTAATTGTTAATATGCTTCTGAAGGAAAACAAACTAATCGACGACACAAAATAAAATAAAACTAAATTAATCATCTGAAAAAGTCTATATAATAGAAAAACACTCGCAACAAATTTATGAGTTTGTTTGAATGTTAAATTCGTTTGATTTTTTTTTTCGTATCTTCTAACTTTCACGGACTTATGTTATGGCATATTCAACTAAACTGGGAAGCAGCGCTGTATTTTGTTTACGTGATAATGTACATGTAGATGTAAATAGTCAACAAAACTTAATATGACTCCGCGAGCACCACAGTCTTTCCTCTGACATATAATACAGGGGCGGATCTAGCCATATTAAAAGGGGGGTCCCAACTCAGGACAAAAGGGGGGGGGGGGGTCCAACTATATGTTCCCATTCAAATGCATTGATCGGCCAAAAAGAGGAGGGTTCAAACACCCGGAACCCCCCCCCCTGGATCCGCTAATGTAATAGTTCTTATTAATTGCCTCGAAAAATAGGAAAAAAAATGAGTAACAAGTCGACCTTCAATATTATTGCATTCATCACACAAAAGAACTACAAACAAGCTGTCCCAAGTCAGGATCATGTAATTCAGTGGTTGTCGTTTGTTGATGTATTACATATTTGTTTTTCGTTCATTTTTGTACGTAATTTAGGTTTGCATTGTTTTATATTTGTCATTTCGGAACCTATTATAGCTGACTATGTGGTATGGTTTTTGCTCATTGTTGAAGACCGTACGGTGACCTATAATTGTTAGTTTCTATGTCATTTGGTCTCTTGTGGAGAGTTGTCTCATTGGCAATCATACAACATATTTTTTATAAGATAAAGTTTAGTTCATGATTTCTGAAATCTTTCAACATCAAGAATCACTTACACAATGAAAATTGTTTTTCTTGAACTTGAGGTGAGTGATATTTTCCCCATATCGAAGCCCTAACTAATATTTCATGTCGAGTTTTTAGCATTGCATACTGAAAGAGAAAAAAAAAAGGAATATTGCAGCTAGACAAAGTCTTTCAATTTTATTTATTCATTCATTGTCTGCACTGTAATGAAAAATTCGAATTACCTCTATTTTCACTACTGTCCCGGAATATTGTGCGAGTTAAAACAACACAAAAAAACGCCAGTTTAATAATAACTGGAGGCTCAAAATAGCCTGTGTTGCTCATCTTGGTCTATATCATATTTGACAAAGACACACTTCAACATTGTAGACGAGAAAAGTATTAATGACAAAAACAGATATGTTTTTTTTTATCTTATATTGGCGGTCATTTAAGTCTGTTCAGTTTCTCTCATTTATATCTTATTTAGGACTAAATGCTTTAGTTTCAGAGATATAAATCAAACACTGCATCCCCGCTTATTTACTATTTAGCCATTCTGCCATCTTGGTTGATGTTTGGTCAATGGATACATTTTTTTGAACTAGATACCCTAGAGAGGATTGTTTATGCAAAGTTTGTTTTAATTTGGACAAGTAGTTTCAGAGGAGAAATTTTTGGCAAAGGATTACCGAAATGTAAGACAAATTGTGGGAAATTAACTGTAAAAGGCAATAACTACTTTTTGTAGACCTTGTTTTGCTGAAAAAGTTTGCTGTCAACAGTTTTTCTTCATGCATGGTAATATTCAGGATGATAGCCAAAAACTGCAAAATTTTCTTTCAACTATCAGTTCAAGGGGAAACAACACAACAACGGGTTGTCTGATGCATTGGCAGATAACTTTTGACTGAACGAACATAAGATTTGCTATAAATGCTTTAGTTTCAGAGATTTATACACCAAAAACTGCATTTTACCCCGATGTTCTATGTTTAGCGATGACTGCCATCTCGGTGCACAAGCGTGGTCGTATGCATCGGAATTATTTTTTTTATCTACATACCCTACATGTAATAATGATTTAGGCCGAAATTGGTTTTATTTGGCCCAGCAGATTCAGAATGGAATATCTTTGTAAAAGCTATCAGACGACAACGACGGACGAAGGACGACAATTGATGAGAAAAGTTTAATAAATAATCTCACTTTGTCACTTTTGGCCTGGTGAGCTTAAAAGGAGATATTGGCAATTTTTAAATTTTATATACACAGTTATACATATTTTCTTGGATTGAAAAAAAAACAAACTAATCATAATGCATCTCGTTTGAATTGTTTTATCATTTGTAATTTCGGGGCCTTTCATATAGCAGACTATACTGCACGAATTTTACTCATAGTTGAAAGTCGTATCATGACCTTTATAGATATATGAAGATAACATATGATTGCCAATATGAGACAACTCTCCATTAAAGTCATATTTTTTAAAGATAAACCATTGAAGGTCATAGTACAGTTTTATATGTACCATTTACTAGTTTTCTGAATCTTGAGTTGATTAAGAAAGCATGAAACTAAAAAGACTCAATGTGTCAGTGGCAACCGTCAGGCGCGGATCTAGAGGGGGAGGGGGTCCGGGGGTTGGAACCCCCCTTTTTGTTGGACGATCAATGCATTTAAATGGGGACATGTAATTGGAACCCCCCCCCCCTTTTGTCCTGGGTTAGGACCCCCTCCCCCTTTTTAAAATGGCTGGATCCGCCCCTGCAACTATTTTATACCCTTTGATAATTTGATTCACTTCATGTCAAACCCCCTTTTAAAAAGTCACACTAACAATTTTGTAAATATACACGTGGCTTAAGCATAGTTTCATCAAATTTATACCGTTGGTTTTCCCGTTTGAATGGTTTTACACTAGTAATTTTGGAGCCCTTTATAGCTTGTTGTTCGGTGTGAGCCAAGGCTCCGTGTTGAAGGCCGTACATTGACCTATAATGGTTTACTTTTTTTTAAATTGTTACTTGGATGGAGAGTTGTCTCATTGGCACTGCACACCACATCTTCCTATATCTAAGAGCTGGTCTTGAGAGACTTCCCCTGGAACTACATATTAAACTTCAATCTATATTGTATGGTATACGTTTATATTCTCATGCCATTTATCCTCTTGTAAAGGAATAATTTATTTTGTCTCAAAGCTTAGACTCTGTGCGAATTTATTCTTCAGTTGGTTCTCATATGTAAAACATGTATCAGAAGAAACTGGTATGGATTTAGACACTTTCAAGAAATATTCCTCTCATAAGATAACTAAAACTATTAGAGAACAAATAAAATTAAAATTGAAGGATTTTTATGAAAAGATAGTAAATGATAAGATATGAAGGATATCAGCAAACTCACTATTTATAATCTTGTAAGACTAAATAATGCAAATGAAAAATTATATTTAACTTACTCAAAATTTTAATTTAGAAAACTAATAACAAAACTAGAATAAGAGATCATAATTTATTAATAGAAAAAGGAAGATATCTTAGAATGCCAATATATATAGAATAAAGATTTTGCAACCAATTTTGTAATAGTAACAGTAATAATAGAAAAGTGTCTTTTTATTTAATACCCAATCCAAGATCACACATTCAGGTAAATATAACAGGTGTTTTCGTCTTTTCTGTTATTTTTAGATTTCGGAGATAAATCCACTGGCTAAAATCAAAACAGCTATACGTTAGGCTTTACGATGTTTTATATTATATAACTTCCTCAATAGTGCAAAAGAATTACAATGAAAGTTCAATGGTAATGTTCCAAAAAGACAGAATAGATAGTTATTTCAGTAAATGGTCAATACTAAATATACAATGTATACATGTATCAATGTAAATGCACGGCATCTCTTCAGCTTGCCCGCTGTTATCTTATGAACAAGTCACACTAGACCACGATCGCACCACGCTCAGCACGATCTAAAAAGTATTCAGATCGTGTTGAGGTCGCGGTATGGGCGGCATGAAAATGTAAATTTTGGATGTGTTCAAGATGCTACTACGACCTCATTACTTTTCTACAACGATTCCGCCAAGAGTATACCCCGTTTTCACAACGCTTGTTCTGCGACATCACTACGATAATCACGATCTTGCTACGCTCATCACGTTCTTACTACGATTATACCACACTTTATCCGATTAAAAAACGATCTTAGCACGTTTCTTCTGCGATTAAAGAACGATTTTATCACGATCATTTTACGATCTTACCATGTTCATATGGCGATTTTACTACGCTCTCGGTAATATAATAACGTCAATATCATGTTGTCGGAGTCAATATAAATACTGTTCCATTCCTGCTTATTTTCATTTATACGTAGAATTCTCGATAACAACACAGACAGGCCACCAAAATCTACAATATTTTGTATTTGTGCATGATATGGATAGAGGAAGAGTCAGTGGGGCCTCTGATACGAGTCCTGATCCAGATGAGATGTCGGATTAACCTATCACAACGTATATTGCTGATCTATCAAGATCAAATGAAGATATCTTATTGAACAATTAATAGTGGGATGATACAAATGTGTCAAGCATGGCTGAGCTGTTGGAGACTAGCGACATTAGGTCCAAATTATATACAGACGAATAAAACCTGGAGAGCTTTTAAATGCTTTATTTGACAATGAGAATGAGCCCGAGCATGGCTATAAGTAAACATGGTCGTAGTATAAACGTAGTAAGGTCGTAAGACGTGCGTGATTAGGACGGCATGAGCGTGCTAGAATCGTTCTATGATCTTTAAAGCGGGGTTTACACAGTGTCGATTATGGCTCCCGTTTGAGATCAGACTGCGCTAAAGTTAAAAAGTCGGATTACTATCCTCAATGATATGGAATGTCCTGTTATTGCCTGAACGCTGTAGTTTACGTTCGTAACACTCAGACTTCTACGGATCGGAGAGTTTGGACAAGCACCCCGACAGTTAGGTGCGTCCCTTATCATTCGGGAAGTCTCAATCAATTTTGTCTAGTCGAATTACAATCGTTATTATGTCGTGACAAATTCTCTAGTATCGCGATGATCAAAATCGTAACAATGATCTGTGACTAAGAATTTCATTATCCCAGGAATTGATCACCTTAGCCGTATTTGGCACAACTTTTTGGAATTGTTGGTCCGCAATGCTCTTCTTCTTTGTACTTGTTTGGCTTTATAACTATTTGGAACTGAACGTCACTGATCAGTCTTATGTAGACGAAACGCGCGTCTGCCTTAAAAAACTATAATCCTTGTGTCTTTGATAACTATTTTCTGGACAGTGTCATGTTGAACGGGCATGATCTAGAAAGATTTACCATTGCTGTTTTTTTTGCCGATTGATTCCAGATTGCATCCCGAATGCGAACAGTCCAAGATACGACTGAGTCCAGCATGCCGTCTAATGACGGAAATTGATATATGAGATTTGAAAATTTTCAAAACTTTGTATTACAATGACGCACTGGGTCAGTTTATTAAGCGTGCTAGTTCACAAGGCAAATATAGAAAAAAGAAGAAATGATATGATTGCCAACGCATCAACTCTTCACAAACGACAAAAATGGCACAGAAATTAACAACTATAGGTCAACATACCGCAAAGTCAGCTATAAAAGACCCCAAAATGATAATGTAAAACAATTTAAACGAGAAAAATAACGGCCTAATTTATGTACCAAAAAATGAACGAAAAACAAATATTTTAACAGAAACAAACGACAGCCACTGAATTACAGGCTCCTGATTTGGGAGAGACACATACATACTGAATGTGGCGGGGTCAAACATGTTTGCGTGATCGCAACCCACTCCATTACATGAAACAGTGGTGTAATAGTACAACATAAGAACGATCTATAAAAATCAGTTGAAAGTCTTAACTCGACAGATGATTAAAGATACAAATACTACATGAAAATACACGTGGACGTGTCCGGGTACTTGTACATCCAAAACAAAACCAAATAGACACTAAGTACAAATATGAGAGTACTCACAGTAAGCCTAATAAACTCATCGTAGATACAAGGATTTAAATTTTGTATTTGAGCCAGACGCGCGTTTCGTCTACAAAAGGCTCATCAGTGATGATCGAATAAAGTTCGAAATTGAAGAGTTTCTACTCGAATACATTATTCTGACTCCTGGCAGACAAGATTTTCTTTTACACCTGTCAAGCGGAAAAGCAGCAAATACTGATTTTCAATTGATATGTTTGATCAGGCACAAGTCTTAATTCACGATCTTTTTTTCCCATGAATCTATAACTTTCAGAATAAATCTTGGTAGAGCTAAACAATTAATCTTTTGTGAGAGATGCATTCATCTGTTTACTTTTTATGTTTTTTTTTTGTAGGCGTTTTTTTACTCAGTATTTAATGTTGTTTTGTGTACTCTTTGTCTTTTTGTAGTTTTAATACATTTCAGTACTAGGGTTTATGTCCGTTGTCATGGGCAGCCTTTTCGTGGGTGTGTTACATGTGATACGTTTTTCGTGCAGTTTTGCATCATTCAGACATTTGAATGTGTCCTTGTCGAGCTGACACAATCACAATAGCCGCCTTTCGAACGTGTCTTAAAATATTCTTGTGTTACCTATTCTAAGATCGGTTCCGGACTTCTTTTTACTTTGCATATTGCTGTGTGTTTGTTGATTCCACATAGGATAGATGTATACATGGAAGGGGGGGTCAGATTTCACTAAACAAGTTATATATAAATTGAGGTCTAGCAGGATGGCAACAGTGCAGGCGATTGGGTGTCCCGGCGAGGGAAGAACAAACAATTTGCGAAAGCAAGTTTACAGATCTAACATTGTTGGGTTGATGTTTAGACGAGTTTTATATATATAATTATATATATTTATACGAGTCTAAATTGAAAACTACGTTCAAACCTATGATTGCGTTGGATAAAAACCGCAATTTTTATACTCGTGCATGTAAACCAAATTTCGTTGTAGAAGGGTCTAAACCCAGCACAAACAACATTTTCCAAAAGACCAAAATAGTGAAAAGGTATATTTAAACAAAACGCATTTGACTAACAGGTCGAACAACTGATGTTCTTTAACCCTGCTGACTGCCATTATATATTTATACATGCCGCATTTGTGCGGCTATTCTAAGTCGGGATTCTCTGGCCTATGTTAGTTTAGTATGGGTTTTTTTTTTACTACTTATTTTGGTTACTTTATATGTTTCGGAGATTTTTTTTTATTAAATTTCATATTTGCTGAACTTGGATACAAACATACTGTTTAGATGCAAGCAAAACCTCACTTGTGGGATTTCCTCACTGTGTTGAAGACCAATTGGTGACTGTGCTGTTTTCTGCTCTTTGGACGGGTTACTGTCTCTTTGACACATTCCCAATTTTCATTCCCAATTTTCATTCCCAATTTTAAGTTCTAAAGTTTCCAATGAGAATAATGTCATGCTTTATACTATTCTAATATTGATAGACATTATATTTGTTAATATCTAAATGGTCAGAGTCAGAATTATTTCACAACAATTAAAATCGTGATGTTTAAACTCCATACAGTTGCATAAAGGACCTACATGTTGTACTTATGATTTATCTGTTCTTGTCTTGAACATGTTCGAAATATTTGTGACTGGACGTAAAGAAAATAACAATCAATTACAGCGAATCAGTTAAAAGTCATATGTAGTAATATAATAATGTTTTAGAAAAAAAATGTATAAAGCTAGTATACTAAAATGAAACTCGCATTTTATAACGTCCAACACATGCATTTCTTCTTTAGTATAGCGGATAATTATTTCGACAGGAAATCGCAATTGTTGACAGTCTAGTTGGAGCGTTTGTCTGAGATTTATTATCGGAACTCCCAGCCTGTTTATTCTAATTAGCAACAAGCCTAACTTTAACATTCCTATCTTGTTTGATAATCACATTTGATTGTTTCAACAACGCGCCTTTTTCTATCTGCGGTAAATATTGGTGAACTTTGACATATATTTTCAAGGTTGTACAAAATATGTTGTTTTAAAATGCTACACAATAAATTTGCAATGAAACCTAACATGACGTATACTTAAGAGGTGGATCCAGCCATTTAAAAAAAGGGGGGTCCAACATATGTCCCAATTCAAATGCAATAATAGTTTTAAAAAAAAGGGGGGGTTCAACCCGTAGAACCTCACCCACCTCCACTCCGGAATCCCCAAACTGTAGTAAAATTTTAATTTACAAATCTACCAAAGTTACTTGCATGAAAATTGTTTTCCATTTTGTTGATAAAACTTGAGGAAGTCATAAAATTGAGAAAGGAAATGGGGAATTTGTCAAAGAGACAACTACCCGACCATAGAAAAGACAACAGCAGAAGGTCACCAACATGTCTTCAACGTAGCGAGAAATTCCCGTACCTGGTCCTGGTCCCTATTAAACAAATATATACTAGTTCAGTGATAATGAACGCCATACTAAACTCCAAATTGACACAAGAAACTAAAATTAAAAATAATACAAGACTAACAAAGGCCAGAGGCTGCTGACTTGGTACAGGCGCAAAAATGTGCGGGGGTAAACATGTTTATGTTTATAACATACATGTATGTACATGTTTATATAAAATCTGCTATTTTCGGTCGTTAAATTATTTATAAAAGATACGTTTGGCGTTACAGAAAAGAGGGATGATTCCTACTTTCAATTTTCTTAACCCCTATACGAAAATCCGTCAAATCATTTTCACCTTAATATCTCATCTTTTACCTCTTCTCTTCATCCAGTTCCATATCCCTTGACCCCAACTGCCCGCCCGCTAACCCCCGCTTCCCTTCCCATGTTCCTTTACCTCTGTCCGTCTCTCAGGAAATAACGGGTTATGTGGGATCGCTTCATTTTTAAGTGATACATGTATGTGTTTACCATAAATATGTGTCTTTTAAAAGGTGTGTGGGTTCCCTAGATAATTATTTACCAAACTGTAACTTGTACAATGTAAATGTGTTCTTAGTGTTATATTTGTATGTTCCCCTAACAGAACACTTCAATGGTAAAAATTGGCACATTTTACTTAAAAACCATTTAATATAAAATCTTCAAAGAAACATTGTATTCAATGTTAAGTTGATGTGTTTTCCTATATGCAAATTAATATATGTTCCTCCCAATATTGTTTCGCTAAATAAAAATTTTATTATGTGTTCCACATGGAATATTTCACTAAATGATGTATTTTTAATTCTTGTTTGATATTTTTTATTCATCTTGTTTTGGTAATCAGTTTTTCTATTTATATAGTATACATATATATAGGAAGATGTGGCATGTGCTAGTGCCAATGAGACAACTCTCTATCCAAGTGTCAATTTATAAAAGTAAACCATTATAGGTCAAGGTACGACCTTCAACACGGAGCCTTAGCTAACACCGGACAACAAGCTATAAAGTGTCCTAAAAATTACTAGTGTTAAACCATACAAACAGGAACGGTCTTGTTTTTTTTTGTTTTTTTTTTTTGGGAGGGGGGATTGACAGTCAAATGATAAAATCTGAGTCAAAACGTAGCGGAACTTTAGCCTTGTTTTTATTTACTTGATGTATATTCAACCCATTGTCCATTAACTATCTATTTTCTAGACGAAAAGGTAACATTAAAAAAAAATTGTCACTCTCTCGGCCATGTGATAGAGTAAATTAACACCCTCGTATCAGCCATCAAAATATTGCATTTTCATATGAAGTATAATTCAGTTTTTGTCGTTCACCAATTAAACCCTAAGTCAGGCTGTTTGTTAACTTGTTTGAATTGTTTTACCTATCATTTCGAGGCTTTGTAACTGATTTTGCAGTTTGGTATATTTTTATTAGTGAAGGCCGTACGGTGACCTTAAGTTGTTAATTTTTGTGTCACTTGGTCTGTTGTGAAAAATTGACTCATTGATTACAATATCACATCTTTCTTTAAATTATGTTAATTACGCGAGCAAAGATTTAATGCATTACACGACGGTTCCCCAATGAATAGCCTTCATCTATAGATATAATATATGGTTAGGAATCTGATATGCTACTGTGTAACAGTAATTGTAATATTTTCAAAAGTACACAAAGTCATCATGGTCACATGCAGTTGTGATAATACTAATTTCATTGAAAACCTTATACATATTTTTCTTAAAAAATTACAAGTTGAGAAAATTTAAATAAAAGATGATCTAGTCTTAAGGTGGTATTAGTGTCTTCCTCCATCTTGGATTGTAAAAAACAGAGAACCAAGGATCTAGATTTTCCATCAAGATAGCAAAATTTGATGCAGGAATTCAGATATTTAATGTGAATTTTCATTTATAAGAGCCAATTTATAAGAATAGAACTTATAAATATTAATATTTTTGCAAATGTTTACTATTTTGGCTTGTTTTTAGGTTTTTTTAATTGGCATTTTAGGGGGAGGTATCTCTAAAACAGAGCATTTTCTGAAGGATTCATGGAATTTACTATTTTGTATTTTAGCCTGAAAAAAGTACGGTGACCCTATCTTTTCTTTTGATATTCTCAAAGCAGTGTCTGAAAACTATATTTTCCTGAAGTATTTAATAATTCTATTGTTTAGTTTCTAATCACAAAATGGTGTTTTTTCCTGTATAATCCATACAAAATGTGTCATTTTTTCCCGTCCTGTAGCTTGAGAAAATGCGCGTTGACTTATCATTTTTATTATATTTTTCGATATGTATCAATAGATACTAAGTTTTGGCAAAGTAACGAACAAATTCTATCATTTCTATTTAGACTCCCATACCACCTTAAGTATTTTCTAGACTGATTTAACTCATTTCTGTACAATAGTTAGTACAATCAGGGAGAATCCATGAAATGTGAAAAGGGAGTGTAAATCCCAAAAAGGCAATTCGTACTGGCGAGAGGAGCTAGGTGAAGGACTACTTTATCCTTCAGATACATATAACTGTGAGAACCATACTATTTTCTGTCTATTTCGATGAAAGGAGGGGGTTAACATCTTGCACACGCCCTATCATAGATCGCCACTGGCAATGACAAGACTCGATTCTTTTATGATTAAGTGGTAAAAGAAATGACATGGGTATAATCTGTTCTAATCTTCATAAGTAGAGTTTGAATATTGATTATATTTTTTAGTAAGACTAGACATCGTGGTTTCGTCCTTGAATCAAAGTACCTAGTATGCTTATTTTTAGACTGGACTTTAAGTACACGTATTGACGACTAATAAACCCATGCTGATCTTAAGGTGCACAGTTATCTTTGATTTCAAAACCTTTCTGTTTGAACCCGTCTTTGTTTTCTTGATACATTACACTAACAATAAACGAAATTTAACTTTTCAAATTATTAACCAAAATCGAGTGGTGTTATGGTGGGAGAGGACTGACATGTAAGAATGGTATACCAAAGACTAACATAGATATAAAATAACTACTGAAAGAAGTCCATTATAAATAATAAATTACGTCTTGTGTGCATAGAGGAGCTTTGATACTACAGTTTATAAAAAAAATATTACATGTAATTAGTCACTTGATATAAACAAGCTTCAATCGATTTATATATACTAGTCAACAAAGGAAACGATTTAATTGGACTCCAGTGGCAAATAGTTCATGAATGGTTCCGGACGAACACAAGAAACAATACAAGGCAATGTATATCATTAAATTGGATACACTGTAATAAGGAAAATAATAGGCCAATTGGTCCTATATTTACAAAGTGTTATGTTCTTATTAAAACTATTGAAGATTGAAGATATACGCGATTTCTGTTGTTGCGATAATTGATATTTCAAAAATCTTATTTTCACCAAAAAAGTTCATGAATCGATTTTGAACTGAAAACTTCCAACTTAATGAAAGTAATGAAGACTTTAGTACTGAACATCGGATGACTCAAGTTCTTGTGGATGGTCAAAAAAAAAGATCACACCTCTGTACATTTGCTATACCTGAAACTGAGTTTAATGTACAGAGTATATTTTTTTCTGAGACAAGTTCTTGCGCGGATGATGAATAAATGACAGGAAATTCAACCGCACCGTAATAACTATGATATTGTTGAGATACAAATCAGTATACCTGGGACTATTATACTAATATAATAAACGTCTCAGAGTATGCACTGGTTTGTTGTTATTTTATTATTAATATAACAGTTACATGTACAGTCCTTGGATGGTGTAAACTTTCCACTAACACCATACACCATACACCATACAGCATTACACCATACACCATACACCTTGTACCATTACACCATACACGTTACACCTTTGCACCATACACCTTACACATTACACCATGCACCATTCCCCATTATATCTACACGATCCGAAATTTCCCATAATGCAATTAAATTTCAAATATTAAGATTATTATTATTGTTTATGTTTACAATTCGAAAAAATAAAATAAAAAGAAATTCGTTTCAACCAATGAGATGTCGTACACCATCATTAACACCATTCCCGATCGCACGTTACACAATCACACCATTCCTCAAACACCATTACACCATTCCCCTTACACCATACACCACAGCACCATACACCTTACACCATTACACCAGTACACTATACAATTTTTTTGGAAAGTTTACACCATCCAAGGGCTGTATATATAATTTCCACATTATTTATGTATATGCCTGTCCCAAGTCAGGAGCCTGTAATTCAGTGGTTGTCGTTTGTTTGTCTTATCGGGGTCTTTTATAGCTGACTACGCGGTATGGGCTTTGCTCATTGTTGAAGGCCTTACGGTGACCTATAGTTGTTAATGTTTGTGTCATTTTGGTCTTTTGTGGATAGTTGTCTCATTGGCAATCATACCATGCATATCTTCTTTTTTTATATTTCATCCATTTGTATATCAATATATTCTACTATGCTTTTAATAGTGCAGTGTAAGTGCATGGTGGACACTCTTTTGTAAGAAATTTATTTTTCTGAAAGATTAGATATGAGAAGCCATTCATATTTTCCCGCAAAAAAAATACAGAGTTACCGGTCCTTACCGGGAGTGTCGTAAAACGTTTTTGAGATATTCTTCCGCAAGCTTTAACACAATTTACAACTTCAAACGTTTAATGTTTTGCATGTTATTTTCTGTAATAAAGCACTAGCATGAATTTTATTAAATGGCGTGCATATATATTTCCAATTTCCTTACTATTTCCTATACATTTCCTAAGATTATAAATATAAGGCGATGTTGTATGATTGTCAATGAGACAACTTTCCACCAAAGTTCATATTAAGTAGATGTTAGCAATCAGAGGTAACGTTACGGTACGACCTTCAACAATGACAAAAGCCGATACCTTAAAGTCGATTATGAAAGGCCACGACATAAATCAAAAGTGAAACAATTAAATTGAGAGAAATAACGGCATAATTCACAAATCAATTGGGAAAAACAAAAATTAATGACATGAACCATTACAACCACTAAATTGCAGGTTCTATACAAAAGACAGGCGCATACATAATGTGGCGGGTTTAAACATGTTTTAGCGCTCAACCTTCTAACACATGAACAAACTATAGAAGCCAGTTGAAAATGGCTTATCTCATCAGATCGATATAAACAGAAAAAAAAAACTAACTAAAACATAGACCGGACGTGACAGAGTATTTATACATCTCTTACAACAAAATATAAAAAGTAGAGACCTAAGACTATATATATTGATGTTTCAACTCATGATGGGGTTCAACTTGATTTCTTAGACTTAGCCTTTTGAATATATGTTTTGGCTACAACAGTGAACTAATGGAAGAAATAAATGTCTAAAAAAAAAACGAATGATATAAACATACAACAAAAGTGCCTATAAGTTTAACATAGAAAAGTATACGACGTATAATTGATTTTAAGACCGAGAAATATTTTCCAGTTAACAAACACATAATTATACATAAGTACGTGTACGTACAATTAAAATTAAAATGAGATTTAAAGAATAAATTATCGAAGAATCCAAAAAGAAAAATATTCAACGAGTGACCGAACAACACATGAATTTGCTAATGCACGCAGCCTATTTGAAATCTTTGATTAGTTATTCTTTTTATTACATTGACAAATGGCTTTTGTTAAGTAGAAAGGGTAAGAAACTAACATGTATATATCTAAATGAGATTTAAATTGTACACACATTATTTGATAAGAAGATACCAAGTCAATAGCTGATAAAGAAATTAAAAAAACAAATGGCAAACATACAGGTGAACTCGTTTGGACCCTGCAAGATGATTGACCAAAAGGAAAAATGTAAATCCTATAATGCACTGGTCATTAGTCATATCTTTACATGCATGTCTTCTTTCATAATCATAACAGACTAAATGCACTGATCCAGGGTTTGGTGTGTGAAGGCTCTACCAATGTTAGGAGTTGAAGAACCATATTTTACCCAAAAAAATGGATGTAGTCTAATCTATGAAATATATTCATTTCTTAAAAAAAAAGGGGGTGGGTTGAAATTGAAGAAAAAAAAATAATAAGCAACTGCGCATCCAATTTAGCATTTCAAGCATGTCAGTCATTGTGATTACAGTTTTAAAACATATCATTTATTCATTTTTTTTTCTAATATATTTTTCGGTGTTAAAGAAGTTATCTAGTCCTCCCCTGAGTGCTCCGTATAAAAACATTTTGGGGGAAAACACAGATACATTGGATTTGACAGTTTGACACCACCATTTAATTGTTTTTGTGCTGCTACTCGTTACTGGACACGTTACTAGGATAACCTTGGGGTGATATGTATAAAACTACTTATCCGAAAGGACGGATTTTTTTCTACATGTCCTACGATAAATAAATAATACCATAAGATCTGTCCTACTAAAAAGCGCTTGGGAACGCCCGAGAGCGCCCGAGAAAAGAAAAAAAAAGCCCGGGAGAATAAGTGATTTCCTGAATGAAAAAAAAACATTACGTGTTTCACCCGTATAAATGGGGATATTTACGATGCTAAATCTAAAGTGTGTAGATAGTGTTGTTGCACTTTTACATTTTAGATTAAAAAATTGTATATAAGTTGGTAAATATAAGTATATAGAAGAATCATGAACGATATTGTCCTCGATCAAAACGTATATTTAGTTAGTTTTAAAAAAATCAGTGCCCGAGGTCTAATATTCGCAACTGCATGGTGAACACTTGCATGTTCAATTACTTTTACCGTTCTTAAATAATGTGCAACTCTTTTAATTTTATAAATTTAATATTTATCTGGAAAATTTGAGAAACGTATCTGTCGGTGTTTAACGATTTATAAATCTTCAGTATAAACTGTGATTCATTATTATCTTTTCGAAATAGTATTCATATATTATTGTTAAAATTGAAACATTCATCTCTATATATTTTCCCCGGGCGCTATTTTTTTTCCCGGGCGCTTTTTCTTCATCCGGGGGCTCCCGACGCTTTTTAGTAGGACCCGATTAGATATCTTAACTTAAGTAATTTTAAATTATTGAAAAACAATAGTTACTAGTTTTTAAATAGTTTGAAGGAGTATGATTGAATTTAAGTAGAGTAGAACTCGTTTTTATAGTTTTACTTTTAATTTTGCAAGTTAAATTAATCTAATCGTTATTTTTCAGTACAATATGAATTATGTTGAAACAAAGTTACAATTTCTTTTAAAACTAACAGTATTTTTTTAAATAGTTTATTACAGTGTAGAAAGTTGAACGTTAATCTTAACGGGATTCCTAAATGTTATGACACATTCAGTAGGTCAGTCTAGTCATTAAGAGTTCAAATAATAGTCGTCTGCAAATGCAACTGGTGGATATTTAATTACATTGTTTTTATCATCTCTGGGAATCAGGTTAACTTAGTGTGAAATTTTCTGTCTAATGTTGCAGACGTAAACAGTTCGCTTTTATTTAAGCGAAAACAATGTTGTGAAATTATAATAAATGTTGTAAATATTGGATCAACAAATTAGTTATAAGCAAACATTCGATGTCACTGCTTTAGAGGAGATAATACTTTTGCAAATTTAAACGTGAAATTACAAAAAATCCTAATGAAATTGTTATTAAATATATCATATAACAAGTACTATGAGAAAAATATAAAAATATTCATAACTGTCATACAAGCGCGGAATATAGTTTCAATTGGGAGATATATTCTCCGTAACACATGCGAATATCAACCAGAATACAGGTGCGCCTATACATGCGATTTCTTTATAATAAATAACTAGAGGCTCTAAAGTACGAAGCCCTGTTGGTCTCACACAGATTATAAAGTGTCTTTTAAAGATATAGAGTCTCGCGCTAGAGATGTAAAGTCTAGCGCTGGATATGTAAAGTCCAGCGCTGAAGATGTAATGTCTAGCGCTGGAGATGTAAAGTCCAGCGCTGGAGATCTAAAGTCTAGCGCTGAATATGTAAGGTCAAGCGCTGAAGATGTAAAGTCTAGCGCTGGGGATGTAAAGTCTAGCACTGGAGATGTGTAAAATCTAGCGCTGGAGATATGCAAAGTCTAGCGCTGGAGATGTAAAGTCAAGCGCTGCAGATGTAAAACCAAGCGCTGGAGATGTAAAGTCTAGCGCTGAAGATGTACTATCAAGCGCTGGAGATGTAAAGTTAAGCGCTGGAGATCTAGATGTTAAGTCAAGCGCTGGAGATATAAAGTATAGCGCTGGAGATGTAAAGTCAAGCGCTGGAAATGTAAACTCCAGCGCTGGAGATGTAAAGTCCAGCGCTGGAGATCTAAAGTCCAGCGCTGGATATGCAAAGTCAAGCGCTGTAGATGTAAAGTCTAGCGCTGGAGATGCGTAATATCTAGCGCTCAAGATGTAAAGTCAAGCGCTGGAGATGTAAAATCAAGCGCTGGAGATGTAAAGTTAAACGCTGGAGATCTAGACGTAAAGTCAAGCGCTGGAGATATAAAGTCTAGCGCTGGAGATGTAAAGTCAAGCGCTGGAAATGTAAAGTCCAGCGCTGGAAATGTAAAGTCCAGCGCTGGAAATGTAAAGTCCAGCGCTGAAGATGTAAAGTCTAGCGCTGAAGATATAATAAAATTAACGGTATCAATTTTCTTGCACCAGATGCGCATTTCGACAATACATGTATCTTCAGTGATGCTCGTGGCCAAAATATTTGAAATCCAAAGCTTATAAAAAAGACGAAGAGCTATAACCTAAAAGGTCCAAAAAGTATAGCCAAATCCGTGAAAGGAATCCGAGCTTTGCATGAGGGAGATACATTCCTTAATTTATAACAATTTCTATAATTTTGTAATAGCAAATTTTAATAAAACATAAAAAAATCCGTATTTTCATGCCAGTACCGAAGTACTGGCTATTGGGCTGGTGATACCCTCGGGGACTAATAGTCCATCAGCAGAGGCATCGACCCAGTGGTAGTAATAAAATTAATGGTATCAATTTTCTTGCACCAGATGCGCAATTCGACAATACATGTCTCTTCATCAGTGATGCTCGTGGCCAAAATATTTGAAATTTGAATAATATAAATAAAGGCAACAGTAGTATACCGCTGTTCAAAACTCATAAATCCAGGGACAAAAAGCAAAATCGGGGTAACAAACTAAAACCGAGGGAAACGCATTAAATATAAGAGGATAACAACGACATAACACCGAAACGTAACACACACAGAAACGGACCAAGCATCAGACAAAACACCACGGAAAAAGACGAAGAGCTATAATACAAAAGGTCCAACAAGTATAGCCAAATCCGTATAAAGTGTAGCGCTGAAGATGTAAATTCAAGCTCTGTAGATGTAAAGTCTATCGCTAGAAATGTAAAATCGTGTTTTATAGTGTGTTGCAAATAAGGATGCAAGAAAAGCCTCGGTCACATCTTACCGGATAGCTCGAACGCACGCCTAACGGAAAACCTTTTTTCAATCCGTTCATGTCCGTAAGACGTCCGTTCTTATTCTTAAGACGTCCGTCCATATCCGTTGCATGTCCGTTAAGCGTACGTTTTATCCATCGACGTCCGTTCTGTCCGGTGGAAAATTTTGAGCATATTCAAAACGTTGAACGGACGTCCAACGGATAAAATGTCCGTTGAACGTCCGTTAGGCGTCCGTTTTGTACGGTACTCGTCCGTTTCGTTTCCATTTTGTATACGTTACGTGTCCGTTATAGATCTGTTGGTGGTCTGGATGATAAACTCACCAACGGACTTCATCCGGACGTATAACGGATAAAACGGATATTGAACGAATGAGAAACGGACTTCTACCGGACGTATAACGGATAAAACGGATGATCAACGGATCTGAAACGGATATATGCCAATTGAAATTTTTGCGTCAGAAATGCCAGTTATTGGTATGTCAGATTTCTTAAGGTTCATGAATTCTTATTATTCATAATCAACCTTAAAGTAAGGGCGATTCTTCACAATCAAGCAGCTCTTATTTCAGACGCTGACCTTATGCGGTATTTTGAAGAATAAACCAAAAACAGTTTTTGAATATGTATGCGATGTACATGTATTATTATTGTTGCCTTTTATTTTTCCGTATATACGTATATATTGTTCATCCGTTTTATCCGGTACGCTTCCGTTAGGTGTGCGTTTTATGCGGTACTCTTCCGTTGGATGTACGTTCGACATCCGTTCTGTCCGGTACGTTTCCGTTTCTCGTACTTTGCATATCCGGTATGTGTCCGTAAGGCATCCGTTACACGTCCGCTGTATTCGGTCAGTACATCAACGGACTCCCAACGGATAACAATTCTGTCAACGGACAACTTTTATTATCATTCGTTAGGTGTCCGTTCGTGCTTCGGTCACACCTTACCGGATAGCACGAACGGACGCCTAACCGATGAAAAAAAAAGATGTCCGGACAGAACGGATGTTCAATGTATATACGGATGGTATGCTGCTTTCACGAAAACATACTTTGGGTAGCACTTTACCAAAGAGAATAAGCCTTCTTCAAATCTCTTCGATCACAAACTTAAGTTTTATAAAAATGTCCATGAACCAGAGTTTGAATGGTGTAGAAACTTTCATATTGACTGCTTTATTTGAATGAACGAATCAGTACATTGCTTTAAAATTAATGCACTTATATAATAGAATCGAAGAGTACATAGATAGAGTATGGTTATTAAATTGGGTATGTTGTAAATGTTAGATGAAATTGTCTACGTTTTTTTATTCTTCTGAAATGTTTACTGTTTTCAGAGTGTTTTTTTGTTTTCTTTTTAGCCATGGCTTAGTCAGTTTATTTTCGACTTGTGGGTTTTTATGTCCTCTGGGTATCCTTTGCCTGTTTTTTAGTTATGATTTTTTTTAAAGTAAAAGAAATGGCGGATAAATTGTTTATTTTTAAATAAATTGTTATCTATGTCAAATTCAAAACATTGCCAGTGTTTATCTTATGAGAGCACCAAATGATAGACATGTCTACCGAAACAAAAACATATTCCAATAAAATCGTTATCACGATATGATCGATTTTTTAATATGTTGATGCATTATAAGCATTTCCAAAATTATTTGATTTCATAATATTAATCCACACATTATGCTATCTTATAATATTATTGATTTTTATAATATATCTTAAATTATGGTGTACCATAATATTCGTTATGGTGTAATGTAACTAGCACTTTACCAAAGAAAATAAGCCTTCTTCAAAACTCTTCAATCATTAGCTTTAGTTTTTCAAAGATGACCATTAACGAGAGTTTGAATGGTGTCGATAGAGTATGGTTATTAAATGTGGTATTTTGTAGATGATAAATGATAGTTATGGATTAACCGTTTTACAGATGATATCGGATATGTTCCTTATTTCATAACTAAAATCCCCTTTCCTTTTCACGTATATGACATACCGAATTAAAGTATTTACCGGGTTTGTAATAACATGAGCAACACGACGGGTGCCACATGTGGATCAGGATCAGCATACCCTTCCGGAGCACCTGATATCATCCACAGTTTTCGTTGGGGTTCGTGTTGCTCAGTTTTTACCTTTCTGTGTTGTGTATTTGGTTCTATTATTTGAATGTTTGTCTTTTCCTTTTTAGCCATAGCCTTGTCAGTTTATTTTCGATCTATAAGTTTGACTGTCCCTCTGTAATCTGTCGCCCATCTTTCACAGAGAGTGGTTATATTGTTTTAGTATTTTGTAAGCGCGACATTTTTGTAAACTTAATAGGTAGTAACATTCGTATATGTAATTTATTATTGTATTAGTTTAAAGCAATTCAATGGGACGTCATATATCTTATATGAATTCACTCGTTTAAACTTAAATTGGAGAAAAACAGTTTCTTACGACAAAACACGATAATACCATATCAACCCGGCTTTTTACTAGTCTGAAATGTTGACCAGGATTCAAGTCTTGCTAGTTCACAAAGTGTCAGTCTGTTGTCTGCTCTCTGGCTGGAGTGTTGTCTCTTTTACATATATTCCCTATTTCGATCTCAATTTTATGTAATTAGACATGACGTCCTACTCGGACATATTATTGTGAATCCGGAGCAATAAGTCATTACTCTCAATAAAAAAATACTACTTAATTCGGAAATTAAGGAATACAGGTGTTATAGTTTTAGAATATTAGCCGAGATAATAGAACAATTTTTAAACCTTTATACAACATTTCTCGTAGCTTTTATATTATATTTTATTGTTTGAATCAACTGATTTACAATTCAATGAATTGCGATTAACACGTAGTGATTGATATTTGTTTGGAGTGTTCAAATCTCTATATTATAAATATTTAATATATTCATTTATATTATTCTATATTATATTTTGACTAACAAACTTCGTGTTTTGACTAGTATGATGTGCAAAGAAGTCAACGAATAAATTTGGATAAATAGAAATAGAATATTTTTTTTCGATTTTAATATTATATATTAACAAACAAAAATAAAAGTCTATTATAAATGTCGTCATGCATAAGTCATCATCCACATTTCATACAGTACTTATATCTTTATTTCCAAAAGATTATTTTGACAGGTTGCACTCCCATTAGTACGTTGTGATATAATTTTAACTAGGCATTAATATTATGAGTTCATTCTGCAATGTGTATAAATTTTCATATCAAACGTAAATTATGTCATCTGTTTCTTACCAATTAATCATACTGCTGAACTAAATAATATTGTATTACATGACCTTGCTTCGCATTGAAATAGTTTAATATTTACAATTTATTTCTTCTGCTGTTTTTATACTTGTATATACATTAATTGTGTGGTTCTTAAGAACCAATATGTTATCTTATTTTTTTAAGAATTTTTTTCTGCAGATATAGAAGTCAAATGGACAATAACTGAATTTTGATATGCAACGTGTTATGTAGGAAAATAACAATCATAAATGTCATAGTGCTGTTTTAAATACTCAGGTGTATCTATCATCAAATATTGACCGACGTCGAAATAAATATTTATTGGTAATACATCAAAATGAATATCTAATTTCTACCTGCCTATGTTTATAGATTATGATTTTTTTTTAAATTCTGTCTTGATGTCTAGATTTTTATTCTAAGATGCAATTTTTATTTACATGTAAGACAACACAATAAACTTTTCTTTTACAGACACAATTTTAATTTTAAAGGATTTGAAAAGAAACATTTCAAATTTGATGGTGACAGAAAAAATACGTTGTATGCATGTGTATTCGAATTAAAGTACCCACCTAACCCAATATGCACAAATACACATAAGCAACATTAAAACGGTCTGCAACATAAACTGAATTTGAAACAATAACAATTGCATGTAATGAGTTTTTGTGGATCTGACCATTATTTAAATTTCGTCAAATCAAGACATATAAACACGTGAAAGTAATGTGTTTCTATACCTATTGTGTACATAGTCATTTATAATTTATAAAGACGTCTGAAGGATGTGTACTATTTTTTTTTATAACATTTCCCCTTGATAAAACTAATGTATTGAAAACGAGGTCAACTGACACACTTATTTTCTACATTTATTTTCTAAAACGCGATTTATTCATTGTTTAAGGAACGATAATACATTTAAGAAAAAGATGGCTTATAAGACGACACGATTTGTCTCCCTTGTACAAAATACTGTCCTAGATAAAAGACATTGAAGACGAAAGCATTTATAATGATGACGTAAGCAAGGCGACGATTGTCGGATGAATATAATCAATAGATGATCATAAAAATAGCATTTTAAGATTAATAAATTACGGAACTTGTTAGCAGTACCCAAAACATTGTTTTTCGGACACATCAAATTTAATTTTTTCATGCATAATTATGAAATTCAATAATATTCAAAATTATGGATAGGCATAATATAACTGGAAATATTATTTAATCTCATAATATTATGGATTTTCATAAAGCAATCAAATTTAGCCAATTCCATAATATTATGGAGTTCGCTAAGTGCCCCGATTCTTGCAGTGGAACTGTGATTAAGACAGAAGAAACTCCATCATTGGGAGAAATATCTTTTGACTTTAAAATGGATTGTGCGGAGGTCTGCAGCAGTCCTAAAAAAGCAGACCGTAGGTCTGGTCCACCAACGACGAAGTTAACTTGCTTGACTGCTTAAAAATTATATAAGCTGGTCTTCGCGTAGTTAAATCGAGTATTAGTTAACTCGAAAGATAATATCACACATTTCTTTTTCATGGATTCACGAGCATAACTCAATTAACAAACAACATGTATGGTTTATTTCTTTTTTAGCAAACAGTTTAATTTAAAATTTCATAAGACAAACTTTGTGTAAATTAGTATAAAAGGTATAGTCATTCATTAATTAGTATCATCACATATAAAATATAGATGCGGCTTACCTCCATCGCTTTCTTTGGCGTTTTGTGTGGTTTTATAAGCAATATTTTAATGACATATTGTCAAATATATTAAAATCAATCACAGTGTGGTAAAATCAATGCAAAATGCAAATTAAATTTATTTTCGTTATCTATCTGTTTTATTAATAATCTATTTTAAGGTTTTCATATCTGTTACATAATAAAAGATATCCCTCATTTTTATAAAGAACAAAATCCGAAGAATTCAACAAATATTTCATTCCATGTAAATGACATCTTGCATGCTTAAAACTAGGTTTGATATAAGGTGCTCAAGCCGGTTGAGCTGATCCTGTTCCACATAGGGAACCCGTCGTGTTACTAATGTTATAACAAATCCAGTAAATAGTCTAATTCGGTAGGTCACATTCATGAAAAATGGGGGACTGTAATTACGACGTAAGGAACATACCTGATACCCCTTGTGAAACGGTAATTCTATAACGGTCAAACAACTCGTGATGGCGTCCGTAAAATTTATTAAAGTTTTTTTTACACTCATGACAGGCACTTACGGATTATGGCAGAATTAAACATACTTAAGAGTGGTCAACCAATTCTCCAAGGTCATACAGAGGTATAACATCATATCATTAGAACAAATTGTAAAAATATATTGAAAATTGCTACTTTTTTTAATTTATAAATTTATACCTTATGTTCAGCACTAATCATATCAACAACTTCTATAAAAAAAAACGTGAGAGCCTCATAATTCCCGGTTTTATATAATTGATATGTCTAGTCAATACACTTTTATTGGCTACACTGCTACTTTTGCATTGGAACTTTTTATGTACTTAAAATCTGTAGCACTGGAAATGTACTTTAAATATTCAGTACTATTTTGTTACTTTAAAATTATTATAATATTTAGGTACCTGTTTGTTACAGTACTTAATTTGTACAAAACAAAATTGCTACAGAAATAATACCAACATTAATCATAACATTCCATGTTTGGAAATCATAACTTTAAGAGATTTAAAAAAGACAAACAGCTGAAAGTGTAACGGTCTAACCAAAGATATGTAGTACTTAAATTTCTTGTACAAATGAAGTACTGTAAAAAACAACAGGTATATTTACCTCAATATTAGATTAATTTTAAAGTAAAAAATAGTACTGAGCATTAAAAGTAAATTTTAAGTACTGCAGATATTTAGTACAGAAATGGTACCTATGCAATACTAGCAGTGTATGTATAAGGTTAATTGTCATTAAACAACTCATATTAATAAAGGAAACAAGATGTGACCGTCGTCTTTTGAGCATTTAAAAAATGGTTGTCAGAGAGTTAACGTCAACTAGCCGTTATAATATTCAATTGTATTAATATGAATAATAGTTTTCAAAGGAACAATAACGAAAATATAGAAATTTTAATTGAAACAGGAGAGTCATTAATAAAATATAAAAAAACAAAAGCGCCAACAAATCAAACGAAAAACAATTGTCATAGTCTTGGCTTGGTACAGGAATTTTCTATACAGACATAATGAAAACCTGACTTTTTTGTCAACTTAATCTCATACTTGTATGGCAGTTACATAAACAAATGAATCATATTGAAGACAATGGGTGAACAAAACAAACAGACATAATATGTATGAATGACAGAATTAAGAGTATAATAGTGAATATCTGTATAAATATCGTGTCTGCAAATATATCAAAACCAACCAAAGAATGGTAGAACCAATGGGAAATAAAATCTGAATATCATTCTGTTGTCTATCTGGTCTTCTTAAAAATTCATTTCATATCTTGCATATCGACAACACAATCAATAGATATAACGATAATTATGAAACCTACAGTGGGAAAGCCAGTGACATTGAAGAGCTACTTCCGGTAGTCCCGCGGGAAAGGGGACATAATCTAAAAATTTTGAGGTGGCGCTGTAACCAGCGTGTAAACAAAAACGTAGCCTGTGCTTCAGACAATAAATCTATTAAAACAACTTATCATCCATCAGTATTTGAGTTTAATTTTTCATTAGAATAGATTTTGTCACACGACTGCCAAATTCGGTATTCAAATAAGTGCTCCGTTATTGAAATATGATAATCCAAAAGACTACCTCCGTTGATTTCCAAAAAACCGCGGGTAATCCCCACGACTACAAACAACTGACACAAATGTATCCTAAAGCTTTTCATTGGTCGAGATATAAATAAATGTGACCTAGAAACATATGGCACATGACTATGTACAGGATTCCCCGTCACTCTGAGTCTTGTTTACATAATAAATACTTCAACCGGAGGTCAAAATTCAACATTTTTCAGACGTTTTGGGAGTTATTTCGGTGCAAAATCAAGCAAATTATGTCATATTTTACAGATTTTAAGCACAAAATTGCTTGAGACAACGAAGGGTGATGATGTTTTCAGGATTTTAAATATATTTTTCTTAAAACGTTGAGTGGTTGAAGGCTTTACAACGTCATTTGTTGATGTTTACGATTTGCTCAAACTCCTCGTATCACATTTTCTGTAGTTATTTAATTATGCTGCTGATGTATAACATATTTATGGGCGAGATTTATGTATTACATTGAAACTGATTTAATCTATGAACGAATTTGTCCATATAAATAACTTCCATTGTCTGGAAGTAGACCTACCCCCCTTTTTTCAAAAAAAAAAAAATCAGTTAGTCAAAAGTTGTTTTCTGAATAAGCATGCAAAAGTGCAAAGTGTAAGCACTCAGCTAGTCTTTGTTTTAAGCCATTTTTTAGGGTAATGGTTACAGTCATTCTTTGATTCTGTAAATTATTATAAATCTGAAATGTTTCAACTTGTCAATTTTAAAAAGTACATGTACCAATCAACAAGAATTGCCTGCCTAAACACTCACACATGTTTATAAATGTCTGTCCTTATTATGCGTATCAAGCAACCTGATATACACTGTGACTAACTATTCATGTTTGAGTGTTTCTGGGCCCTGGGGCGTATTTAACTCTTGAGAACTTGAGATTAACATTCAATAGGAATGCCCAATGCCTAGTACATCAAATTCTTAATACATGTTAGAGCTACATGTACATGTATATGACCATTTAAAGCATTACCAAAATGCTATATCACTTCCAAGGTCTGGTATATGAATGTCTCACTCTGATTTTGGTGATCCTGTTTTGTTGCATTGATATAACTGCTTGACCCATATTTTTATTTTACACCAGTTTACAAGAAAACAAATCTTGGACACAGGATCTATTCTTTATTAAGAATCATACCATTCCTATATCTGTGTGCTGATTTTTCTGCAATAGAATACCTTTTCACATATTTTACTCCATTCTAAAAGCACACAATTGCAATAATTTGCAAAATCATGTGTTTACATATCTAGGAAAAGGGTACATAGACATCTCACTCATAATTATACACAAGGAGCAGGATCTGCTTATTCTTCCAGAGCACATGAGATCAATTATATGTTGTGGGTTCAAGTTGATCAGTTTTCTTTTTTCTAATTTGTATATTAGTTTAAACTTTTCATCAAAAAGTCTGAAAAAAGAGATATGTATCTACTGAAAATGATTTATTTAGGTGCAGGGGTTGCCACACTTTGAAATCTACATGGAAGCAAAACAGTGAAAAGTCATGTCATGATAGGCTACTTGAGAGACCTCACTATGTCTAGGAGAAGTGAACAATTCTAGAAACTTTCCATTTAAGTCATTCAAACCTTATAAAGAATAAAAGACCATCATTTTGACTTTTTATATCTTTTTTTTCTTATGTCTCAAATACTACAGTACATACATGTATATTTCTGATACCAGTGACAGATCCAGAACTTTTTCTATTTTTTTTTTGGGGGGGGGGGGGTAAGGGGTTGCTGCTGCTGACTAACTTAGGAGGGACCCGCTCCAGTGATTCCCTATTTAATCAACCAATTTTTTCCTATGAAAGGGGGGCCCTATGAGAATGCTAGCTTTGCATCAATGAATCTCAGGTTTTTCAATGACATTAAGTAATATTGTATTGCAACAGTATAGTGTCTCATGTACATTTACCCCACGTTATCAATATAAAATGGTGGAGTGTTTCACATTGTATGTATATTATTTGAAAATATAAAAATGTTTAGAAATAAAAGTTTATTAAATGATGAATAAATACAAAGTCATAAAAATAATGTTAAAATTAAAAATATGTAAAAAGTATTTTAAACATTTAAGGAGAACTATTGTTAAAATTAAAAAGTTTTTTTAAAGTAAAATCAAGTCAAATAGTCCTCTGTCCCATACATGTAAATCCTCAATATAGAAATCCTGCTCTTCTTATTCCTATTGTTATCTGAAAATATATAATTTATGCAGATGACATTATCAAATGAATATATATGCAAACTTCTCTAGATTTTCTATATGATCGGTAAATTATAATATATTTTAATTGTCTACTGACAAAAACATGATCTTCTGAGGTCCCAATTAAAAAAAAATGTTGAAAGGAAATACTGGAATCCGAAGGATCAATCTCGAAATCCTGAGCTATAAAATTACCAAATCCAGACGTCCCGAAAAAGGTTCTCTAGAAAAGGTAATAATTATACACACCAACAGATGTTTGGAAAAAAATTCTACTTATAAATTCATTTACATAGTATTTAAAATTCATCACCCTAATAACATATCAACCTTATTAAAAGATATAAATAATGTTTTAATAAAGTATAACGTAATATGCAACATTAAATTATCTTACAGGTATCTGTTATTTAAAAGATAACTTTTCATTCAATCATTCATATCTTTAATTCTTCATACCAGTAATTGATAATAAATGTATCCAACGCCAATAAAACCTGGCCACAACACCAAGCCAATACTGAAGGTGGCAATAAAATTCAACAATAAATCACATAATTTTTTTTTAGAATGGAAGGAGGGACAGAATTTATACTTTCCTACTGGTGAATATTTCATATACCTGAAACCTTTTAAAAGATATTTTACATGCCCATATGCACTATTCAGCAAAAATAATAGTACTGTTGTTCACATAGACAAGGGTCTGGATGGGGTGTTCTGCGCGCATTTCTTTATCATTTAATCTTTTAGGTCATTGGTCTCTATTTTTTTTTATACTTTTTGTCCATAATTTCTCTTTCCTCAATATATAAATTAGCACATCAATACTGTAAATTCAGAAATTATTGCGAGGTTTTTATTATTGCGAAAAATGCGACAGAGTTGTAAACGCAATAATTAAAACTTGCATTTTGTAATATTTTAACTGAATTAACCCTTTAACGTTCCTACCGGTCAATCTGACCGTTAAGCTTAATTTGTGGCGGAGTAGTTTGCATGAAGTTTTGTATCGTTGACAATTTTTGACGTACATATGTGGTTGTGGGCTCAAATTGAAGATCAGTATACCACCAACTTGATTGTTGGTGTCTGAAACCAACAAAATGCAATGCATTATGTCAATTTGCCCTATATTGACAAGATTTTTTTTGGGGAAAACTATTTTATTTTCATTTTTAAATAGAATATTTTCACAAAATGTCACAAGACAAATTGTTGCTGTTTTTTGTTTTAAAATGACAATTTTCATAACTGTGCCGTGATCATTTACAAGAGTACTATCAAAACTGTAAGTAAAACCCATACACATACAAAAAATCTGATTCATAGAGTATCAACACTGAAACAAAACTCAAATTACAAGGAGTTTTCATGTTTTGTTTTGTCAGTTTTTATAGCAAAAGAGATGAGAACACCTAAAATGTGTTAAAAATTGTTAGCCAAGTCGGAATAGCAATAACAAATCTTTGTTTCTTTAGTGTCTGGTTATGAGGGTGTTGGATATCGTATCGCTAAGGTATAGAAATAGTGACATATAGACGAAAAAACGAACATTTCTGAATAACTTTCATACAAATTTGCTTGAAAAAATAATAATTTTCAAAAAAATTGCTTCTTAAGAAAACGAAGTTGGATTATGTTCTCCCAAAATTAATTTCTAGTTTTACAGAGAGGGTGACTTATATGCTTAAATTTCATAAGGTTTCTAATGGTTTCTGTGGCTCAGTGGAAAGATGCACAGTCTTACACCCGGATGATCGCGTGTTCAAACCTCACTGCCGGAGGATGAAAAAATAAATTCCTATATTAAATGAAACTTAACTTAACTTTACTTTCAATTTCAATTAAGACAACTGAAATACATGATTACATCAAAAAGAAAATTTTAACCCCCCCCCCCTTTTTTCTCCCCTCTCTCTGTTTTTGTTACATTCTTAGCCTGGGCACTCAATAATACCAGATTTTCATTCAATATTTACTCAAAATTATTTCCTAAAGCCTCATTCTGTAGGCAGTTATGAATAGTACCTATTTAACATAAACTTGGGGCCATTTATTTGACTATGACAAAAATTCTCAAAAAATCCACTATTTTTCGGTGTTTCGAGTCTTGATATTTCTACCAATCAGACAGGTTTTGCATATTTCTGTATAAAGTTTTCACCGATAACGTTGCCGAAAGTCTTCATGCATTAATTTAACACTAAAACTATGTTCTATTTTTGTCACTAAATGTCTGTAAAACCGCTTTTCCGCTTGAATTGTACATTTTTGTCACTTTAATTCAGCATGTCACGTGACTTTTGAGAGATATCACGTGACCAACGTTAGAATTATTTTCCTTAAATCAAGTTTTCCTGAAACCTTGGTCAATTATCTATCAGATGAGTCTTACTTGTCCTTTGAGTGAGCTTTTTATCGAAATGTGCAATTGATTGAAAACAGATATCCTTTATTCGGGAAGAAAAGGTTAAAAATCCTTGAATGTTAAAGGGTTAAGCATGACTTTTCTCAAAATCGTAAAAATTAAAATTGCATTCAAGTTTAAAATGACAAAATCGCAATAATAAGTGCACGCAATAATTTCTGAATTTACAGTAGTTCAAAATGATTATGACCAGACCTAAGGCTTGCTGCTAAGAATATTAAGATTTTTTTCTGGGATGCATAGGAAGTCGTCCCAGAAAAAAAGTAGTCTTGTCAGACTTTATAATAATTTGGACTAGCATGTCATTTGCTCTATTTTTTACTTATTTTATGGTAAATTTTCTCTATTCTTGTTCCTATAGTAATAATTCTCTAATTCTTTATACGTTTTAATAATCATAGTTCCCAGTAACAGATCCAGGGATTGGGTTCCAGGGATTGGAATCTCCCTTTTTGGGGATGATCAATGCATTTGAATGGGGACATATAGTTGGAACCCCCCTTTGTCCTGGGGTAGTTATTTTTTTCATATATTTTTATTTTGTTTGTTTTTTGTGTTTTTTGTCACACTTTTTGGGTTCAAAAATAAAAATATTCACCTTTTTACTATTCGAGACAACCAAACAAATCAGCACATATGCATTACAAAACTGCAAAACTTTAATTAAAATTTAAATGCTAACATTGACCTGCCAAAATTGAAGTTTTATTCAAATTGAAGTCTCACGCTGGAAAAGGGGCGTTCATTTACATGTGGTCTACGGAAATTTACTGGATTTAAGAATCGAAAAGAGGCAAACATGTAGCCATAACCCGATCAGATCAATAAATTATGTTATGGATAGTATTAATATCTTTCTACTAACCATTAAAAGTAATAATACTAGGATTTCGTGAGCTCAGAAACCTTAATCTGTTGAAAAATGGCGTCGATTTGTGTGCTCTCTTTTCGCAGCCTCAGTTACAATTTGACACGGAGTGATGGGTATTTATGCAAATATTTAGGGACTCCTATCATCATAGATACTATTTTTGGTCATTTTATATTTAAATAGCCAATAGGATGCAAATGTGTCAGTTATTTTCAGAAGGGGAAAACACCCGCCATATTTTTATCTCCCAAATTAACAACGTCACTTGCCACTTTCAGATGTTCGTTTCTTGTAAAATAAAATCTTCTAAGAAGAAAAAATAGCATGGTCACCTGTAAAACTTACCTATATAACTTATTGATGATGAAATGACACAAATTTAATTGTCTTTAATGATAAATTTCTCGAAAAATCACACGTACACGATGTAAACAAATTGCCGCGATGGCGCGATACTGTCGCCCTCTATGAAAAATCGCGATTGTCGCCCTTGATTTTCTGGCCTTTGCGTCATATGGAAGGAGGCGCAGAATCGATCCGTGGCTTTCCCACTGCTATATAATTGGTATTTATCATTAATAGATAAAAAACGATCTATGGCTTCCTGCTCAATATGTCATGATGTCCTATTAATTCTCTTGTGTACAATTGGTGGTCTTTTCTTCGCTTTTTGTTGCGATGCCATTATTGTTTTTAGTAACCAATACCCTTCTTTTTATATAATTCAACAAATATTTCATTTTAAATAAATGAAATTGAATGATTGGTTGCAAAACAGATCGGAGATAACCATGAAAAACGCAATTACTAAGTTCTAGTTTAGACACAAATTTGGAAATGAACTTTAAGAACAAATATTCTGACAGTTAAAGTACTACATAAGGAAAACAATGAGAAAACCAAATCACTGCTTTAGAAATTAAGTTAAGTTAGTTTTATATTATATTTTTTGTCAATTTTTTCTAACAAAGAAAAGAATAACCTTCCAGTATTTGCAGTCATTCAAATAACTAACAAATTATTAAATAAAATATAGCTCAACTTGATTTTAACAAGTCATTAACTTTTTATACATTTTGTACTTATTGCTTTTTATTGTTGTAAATATGATATAATTCTATGCAAATGCAATACAAGCCAACTGTTTAGCTATCTATACAAACTAGGTTCAAACAACCATTTTCTACATGACGAAGTACCCGTACCAAGTCTAGAATAATGATAGTTGTTTTCCATTTGTTTGATGTGCTTCCTTCATGATATTTCCTTGAAGTATGATATTTAAGCTATTTTGCTTGTTAATGCAAATTTTATCCCCTCTTTAATTGATATACCCGACAATACCTATTTTGATCAATCTATTTTTAAACATCAAAAACAAAACAAACTAATTGCTGAATCTTATTTTTCAGTAAAATGTATGTTAGTGAGTCAAACTCTAAAACAATATCATTGACACCATATCTTAAGATCAATCGACGTTCAAATTGGTGTGCTATTTTTTTCAGAGAAAGCGTATGTCTGTGGTTCCGAAGGGGCACAATTTGTGGGAAGCTGGTATTACTTTCAATTTAAGCTAAAAAAAAAAAAAAGTCATGGTATTCGGCACAAGTAATATGAATATGACGTTGGCGTTGCTTTACTTTCTTGATTACTGACTTTTGACGTTGCCATTGTAATGTATAGTTAATTTGATGATATGATATAGTGTTATTCAATGTAAAAGAAACGGCTGAACATAATTGTATAATATATATTCCACTCGTCATATGCTGACAACAGATCTAATGGTTGTTTTAGTTGTAGACTGATTGGATTTCTTGTCTTGTAAAAATTGACAATTATATTGAAAATGTATTCTTGAAAAATTTAACAACCGTCGGTAAGTAAAATATGAATTATTAACATTTAATACCAAACCCCACTTTATAACATTTTTTTTTTGCTGTAAATCAGTCATGTTTTCATTTATGATAATTAGTGTTATATTAGAGTGTAAATAAGTTATAATTATATATAAAAAATGAGGCAAATTATACCAAAGTGACATTCAAAAGTCGAAAAAAAACTATGGAAAGGACATTAAGGCACAATAATGTATACAAACATAGATAATTATAAAATGTATATCACAAAGGTTATCAACAACTGTCCTCATTTCTGTTTTGTTGATCAATTGTTGTCTTGCTTAGTTTCCCTGGTAGTGAAAATGTTATTCTTGTGGAAGGAAGGTTTGTAGTGCTCTATCTCTTTTAATTAACTTTGGTTTATCTTTCATACTTGTTGCTTACCACCATGGGCTCAATTTATATTTTTTACAGTATCTACATATCTCATTCATCTCATTTATCTGAGTGAAAACTATATCAATCTAGAATTATGGAAGGTCGTGTACTCTTCGTCGATATTTTTAGCATTGAATCGATCATCATTGTAATTTAATGTAAAACACGTAATAAAGTTGAAAGTGTTGTATGCATACGTTCATTGCGTTAGATCCCTAACATATGATTTGCAACATACATGTGTTTTCATCGTTTATCACTGTTATCATTAGCCAGTCAAAACTGATAGTGTGAGTTCGAACCCCGCTCCTACTGGTGAACTCGACTGTAATCGTAATTGACTACATGTGGGATTGTCACTTTTCCATTTGAAGGTCGTTGGTTTTCTCAGAGCATTCCGACTTCCTCCACCAATACAAAATGACTGCAACGAAAAAGCTTAAATGCAGTGCTTAAAAGTGGTGTTAAAACACCAACTTTCATTTATCGTTTAGAAATAAAGGAATTTACTGTTTGTATTTAGTAGACGTATTTTGTTTAGGATTTTTGGCAATATGTTTAGCAGAGAACTGAAACTCTTTTTAACGCGTTAGTCTTGCTTTTGTGTGCGTGTGTTGTCACTTCATAAGTTTTCAATTCTTACACAATTAAAATCTTGATTTAAATGATTCTTTTTCAATTTGATTTCTTGCATTGCATATGTCAGTTAAGAGATCGGTTTGTAATTAGAAAAACACAACAAAATACCAAAACCAAGTCAAGTTAGAAATGAAGTCTTAAAATACTGTCAAATATAATCGAACCAAGCGAAAAACATCTCTCATATTCTCGACTTGTGAACTTATTTTCCCGTTCGTTATTGAAACCGGCAATACGTCAAGGAAATCGAACAATAAGAAAATGAACACACATGCAATCATGCAAAAATAACAAAATACAAGTTTTACAGTAAATAAATGATCGGAAAAAGACCATACCTAGTACCATCAATTACATCGTCCCGTCCGCCAAGCCCGTAACCCGAGTCTAGGAATAACATCATTACAAATTATATATAAGTAAATACTATCCAACGTTATATCTATTTTCCGCTATATAGATGATCTTCTTCCACTAAATAATTCCCAATTTGGTGACTATGTCGAACGCATTTATTTAATCCAACTAAAGATAAAAGATACTACAGATACAGTTAAGTCGGCTTCATAACTTGACTTACATCTAGAAATTGACAATGAGCGTCGGTTGAAAACAAAACTTTACGACAAAAGAGATGATTTCAGCTTTCCAATTGTGAACTTTTCATTTCTAAGTAGCAACATTCCAGCAGCCCCTGCATACGGTGTATATATCTCCGAATTGAAACGATATTCCCGTGCTTGCATTTCCTATCATGAATTCCTTGATAGAGGGTTTGCCGTTCACAAGGAAGCTACTAAAGCAAGAGTTCCAAATGGTGAGGTTGAAATCATCCTTTTGTAAATTTTACGGACGCCACCACGAGTTGGTTGACCGTTATGGAATAACCGTTTCATAAATGATATCGGATATGTTTCTTTAATTCGTAACTACGATCCCCTTCCCTTTCATGAATGTGACCTACTGAATAAGACTATTAACCGGATGTATTATCACATAAGCAACACGACGGGTGCCACATGTGGAGCAGGATCTGCTTACCTTTCCGGAGCACCTGAGATCACCCCTAGTTTATGATTGGGTTCGTGTTGTTTATTCTTTAGTGTTCTATGTTGTGTCATGTGTACTATTGTTTGTCTATTTGTCTTTTTCATTTTTAGCCATGGCCTTGTCAGTTTGTTTTAGATTTATGAGTTTGACTGTCTCCTTTGTATCTGTTGTTCTTCTTTTATACAGCTATTCAGTTGCACAAGTGAAAAAATATGAGTAAAACCAATGTTTTTTTTTAAATTTGTATATGGTTATGTCAATGTTGGTATTTGTTTGCTGTACATCAAGTAGGGTGTATTATACGAATGATATAAACTGTAAGAACCACAATAATTTATCTGTACGTGGAATAGCCTGCTTGTCCCAAATAAAATCATAAAACTTAAACAACCTTTCATAATCTATAAGGTACACATGTATGCCAGTTGACAGAAGCGATCATTAAACCAGTTAATATTGTTGTGATCATTTAAGTATATATTGTATGTCTTGAGACGATAGTCGATTTACGTGGGTGTAAGTACATATTCCCATGTGATGGCGCAACCTGGTCCGATTCGGAGGTATGCAATATAATATTTTGATATACAAATTTGATTGTTTGCAACATTAACATGTTTTTTCTCTACAATGTAACAGGATTGCTCTTTAAATGAAATAGTATTAATCTATCAATAATTTGTATTATTATAAAAACTAGAAACTAAAAATATAGGAGAAAAAAAGAGCGCCCCTAACGGAAAACAAATCAATATGAAACAATATGTTAATAGTTTTTTGTGTTTTTCACCAGGATTTTATGTACAGTGATGCCTAACTAAATACCTAACATATACATGGCAAGACCTTACTCAACTTGTAATTCCGAAATGCTTGTCAGTTTTATATCTAATTTTCCCTTTAAACGATTTCGATTAATGGATGAGGTTTTTTTCGGACGGATGCTAGTCGTGTGTAATCAATGATAAGCGTGGTATGTTTGATGGAATTTAAAACTGATTTTGGTTCTTGTAGGCTTACTACTGTACAAGGGGTGGAAACTTTTTTATTGGACGTTCTAAAATGAACGAAAGACATTCTAACAGTAGTTAATAGGCAACTTGGTAATTGTTTCACGTTTATATTTTTGATTCGCATTGATCAATCAGGTTTTATAGATAACAGAGAAATCCACCAATTTTCATGATATAAAGGTCTATACATATTTTCGAATAAAACTAAGACTATTATTCTATATGGTTATACGGACACTGATAACACAAAGTGTAGCAGAAATCGAAAGGGACACTCATGTGAATGATATCATGTTGAAATAGTTATTAGGTAGAAAAAAGGTGTAAACAATAAAAAAACAATTGTTCAGAGAACAATTGAAAGTCTTTCCACATAAAAAAAATGTTGAAAAGAAGATAGTTTCTTCGTTCTGATCTGATGCGATAAATAATGGTTTAATTAAATTTTTGGGGTGATATAACGGAGATAATTTTCTACTTCTGGTGAAATAGATGTCACTTCTGATCTCGTATGATAACTTCCTTCACACTGATTCCAAAAATATATAGTTTTAATTTACTTTTGTATGTAGAATGTGAGATAATTGGCCACTTCCGGTTAGCTTGAAGAAATTTTTAGTCTTCAGTAACCAGTTTATGTATATTTATGACAATATATATGGATTCTGATTACTTTTATATGAGTAAAATTGCAAAAAGGCTACTTCCAGTTTTTTCAAGGTCACTTTCGGTAGTCATACATTTTTCTACGTCATTTGTCACCTAACCTTTTGTACAGGGTATAATGCCTTTATAATGAACTTAGTTGAAGTTATCAAATAACCTCATATCAAGACATTTCAGGGGCACTTACCCAATAGGATGACATTAAATTGTATAAGGCAAAATGAAGCATATCTTCATTACAATAAAGCAGACAATTTGCACTTATTCGTTTATTTGTATCTTTCAAAGTGTCGTAGAAAATGCAAAAACAAGCAAAAGTCACAACTGAGAACTTGACCTTGACATTTGACCTTGACCTTATTTTCTAAGTTAGGACCTAGGGTCTAAAATATAAACATTCCAGGGTTATACGGTTAACCGTTTATGAGTTAAAAAACATACCGACAAGGTAGAAACCTCCTATAAAATTTCAAGGAATCGCTTCGATCCAAATAAGCCAAAAATTACTGATAATGTAGCGAACAATTTGTAGAAAAAATTATGTCGATATCTCTGTTTTTGTTACGATTGAAATGCACACAGATGATAAACAGTGAATAGGGAGATAACTCTTGCAAAGAAAACGGGTCGGCTTAACAGGGTGAAATTTAAAAGCGCATAAACTATACGATACAATATGAGAAATATCTATGTGACATACTGCGAAACAAACATTTATCGCAAGAAAAAAATTTGGCGGGAAAAAAATAAATAACAATAATATTAATAAATATAAATCAATTGCTTTAAAAAAGCAATTGTAGGGGGTCTTTCCCCTTGTAAAATTAATTGAATTGGGGGGTGTTTGTTTGTTTGTTTCTTTCTTTCTTTCTGTATGGGGTCTATATTATTGTTACCGGAGAAGTTTCATGTTTAGTTTGGAAAGTTTTTGTTTTATTTTAGGTACAGCGCGCGCGCCACATCACGTGACACGGGTTTATAATAACGAAAAGATAGTCTTTTTATTTCTTTTTAGGTGGGGACGTTAAACAGACAACATCTATAGAAATGGAATGTACACAATGTAATTTCTTTTGTCATTGTAGGAAATTGACATTTTGATGACAGTTCACAAGTAGTGCATGTTTTGGATTTAATTGATCCGGTGTAACTTTAAAACACATTTATTGATTATTTTCTGATAATGTACATTTTTCAGCACCTGTTTGTAACACAGATTAGTATTTCAAACTCGGAGCGGACATTTTATTGTAGGTTTTTACTGAGATTTTCGGACCTAGCAAGCTATTTTTACGGCATTGCCATTTCTTTTCTCTAGGAAAAGCTTTGAGAGATATCTGCACCAAGTTTTTTTATAAACGTTTAGTACATGTATGCCCTGCTGACTGCAAATTTTGAGGTCGAATGTACTTGTAGTTTCAGAGAACATGTGGATTTTTTTTCAGAAGTGACGTAAGAACAATATTAAATTTCAATTTTTCTTGAATAATTGAGAGTTTGTTCCTTCAATAAACTGTCATGATTAAACAGTCATACAGATTGATTGATTGATTGATTGATTGATAAGTTGGTTAGTTGGTTGGTTGGTTGGTTGGTTGGTTTGTTGGTTGGTTGGTTAAACACGTTGGATAGGGTCAATTGAAACACGGAAAAAGACACAAAGAAGATCTTGGACCCTATATTAAACACATGAGACGGAAACATGATTGGTTGATCATGATCATGCATGATTGATTGATTGATTGATTGATTGATTGATTGATTGATTGGTTGGTTGGTTGAACCCTATAAGAAACACATGAGACGGAAACATGATTGATTGATTGAACATGATCTTTATTGGTTGATTGATCATGATTGATTGATTGATTGATTGATTGATTGATTGGTTGGTTGGTTGGTTGGTTGGTTGGTTGGTTGGTATGTTGGTTGGTTGGTTGAAATTCAAACACACATAAAACTGTTTAAATAGTGCCAAAACCACATAATTTGATGACCTTGACCTTTGACCTTGTAACCTTCGTCAAGGTCATTGCTCCACAAGGTCATTGCAAAAGACCCTATGGGTCAAGGACCTTTTGTTTAAGAGTTTTGCCTAAAAATGGCCTTTTAAAAACCATCGATGGGAGTTATGTCCCTTACATGATGGTAAAATCAATATAGTCATAATGTAAAAAAAGTTGCCCCTTGAAGTACCAAGCATTTTTCACTGCTTAATTTTTTTGTATCTATAACCGTTCAAGAGTTATAGGGAAATCAAAGACATATGAAAATCTAAAATATGACCTTGACCTTTGACCTTGACCTAATTTTCTAAGTTAGGAATCAGGGGACTCAAATAAAAACATTCCAGGGTTATACGGTTAACGGTTTATGAGTTAAAAAAACATACCGACAAATTTATTCCGAAAAGATAGATAACTCCTATAAAATTTCTTCGAATTGCTTCGATCCAAAAACGCCAAAAATTACTGAGGATGTAACGAACAATTTTGTAAAATAAATTTGTCATAATCTTTAACGGTTGCGAAGGAGATGCCATAACAAGAAAAACAGTGTTTGGGGAGATAACTCCTACAAAGAAAAGTACTCCTTTACGCAGGGTAAATTTCAAAAGCGCATAAACTGTTCGATATCATATACAAAATATCTAAGCGACATATTGCGAAACAAATGTTTATCGCAAGAACAAAATTAGGCGGAAGAAAAAAAAAATAATCAGAAGAAAAACAATAGGTCTTTCCACAGAAAAGTGGAAAGACCTAATTAAAAACAAATTGTTCAGAGAACAATTGAAGGTCTTTCCATCAAAACAATGTATTTTGATATGAAAAGTTGTGAAACTAAGTTTAAAATGTCATTTCAATCGTCAAATGATAGCTCCTAGTAAACTGATTCCAAAAATATATTGTTTCCATACATTTTTTTTTAAATAAGGGAGATAATTTGTTACTTCCGGTTTGAAAAATGTTACTTCCGATTATATTTGAATATTTACTTGACACTGATTCCAAAAATATCTGGTTCTATATACTTTTATATTAATAAAGTACAAAAAAATATCTACTTCCGGTTTACAAAAGGTCACTTCAGGTTGTTTTTTTTCAAGGTTAAATGGTTTGATATCTTTTTCTAAAAGTTGTATATCTTTATCATGTATACATATAGAATAAAAGCAAAGGTCAAAATCTAGAACGTCAAATTAAGCTATGACCTTGAGATCAATTTTAAGGTCATAAACCAAGGACCTCAAATCAAAAGACCATAGCTCTTAATTATATTTAGTTAATGAATTATATCACCAAACGAGTATTTTTACATACAAGAGGGGAGAAAACTCCCTTTTACATTCAACGTATGCTTGCAATCAAAATTTACATCTTACGACATGTCGCAACTAACAATTTAGTAAAAATAATTTGTTGATATCTTATACAGTCTTTGGATATAAGTGAAAATAAGCCAAATTCAAATATCAGAATATGACCTTGACCTTTGACCTTGACCTTATCTTAATTTTTTGGGACCAAGGACCTCAAATCAAAAGATCCTAGGTCTCTATCACTTATGATTTATAAGATAGAAATTCATATCACTTATATCAGATGCATAAGGGGAAATAACTCTCATATGGAGCGGTCATATCGCTTCGGTCAAAATAGGACAAATCATGCGAAGGATATAACGAGCAATTTTGTAAAATAAATTTGTCATAATCTTTTACGGTTGCGAAGGAGATGCGCTAACAAGGAAAACAGTGTTTGGGGAGATAACTCCTACAAAGAAAAGTATTCGTTTACGCAGGGTAAATTTCAAAAGCGCATAAACTGTTCAATATCATATACAAAATATCTAAGCGACATATTGCGAAACAAATGTTTATCGCAAGAACAAAATTAGGCGGAAGAAAAAAAAAGAAAAAAAAATAATCAGAAGAAAAACAATAGGTCTTTCCACAGAAAAGTGGAAAGACCTAATTAAAAACCACTTGTTCAGAGAACAATTGAAGGTCTTTCTACCAAAACAATGTGTTTTGATATGAAAAGTGTAAAATTGTGTTTAAAATGTCATTTCAATCGTCAAATGAATATTTTACGCTGATTCCAAACATATATGGTTTCTAAACAAAATTATTTTTAGATATGGGAGATAATTTCTTACTTCCGGTTTGAAAAACGCTATTTCCGATAATATTTGACTATTTACTTGACACTGATTCCAAAAATATCTTGTTCTATATACTTTTGTATTAGGAAAGTATAATAAATAGCTACTTCCGGTTTACACAAGGTCACTGCCGGTTGTTTTTTCAAGGTTAAATTGTTTGAAACCGTTTTCCAAAAGTCTCATGGCTTCATCATGTATACACATGAGGTAAAAGCAAAGGTCACAATCTTGAACGTTAAATTAAGCTATGACCTTGAGATCAAGGTCATTAACCAAGAACCTCAAATCAAAAGAGCATAGGTCTTAATTATGTTAAGTTAATGAGTTAAATCACTAAACTCCCTTTTACATTCAATGTATCCTTGCAATCAAAATTTACGTGTTACGACATGTCGCAAAAAACAATTAAGAAAAACAATTTTGTCGATATCTTTCTGGAAATGAGTGGAAATGAGCCAAATTCAAAAATTAGAATATGACTTTGACCCTTGACCTTGACCTAATTTTAATTTTTTGGACCAAGGACTTCAAATCAAAAGATCCTAGGTCTCTATCACGTATGGTTTACCAGTTAGAAATGCATATCACTTATATCAAATGCATAAGGGGAAATAACTCTCACATGAAGCGTTCATATTGCTTCGGTCAAAATTGGACGAATCATGCGAAGGATATAATGAGCAATTTTATAAAATAAATTTGTCGTAATATTTTACGGTTGCGAAGGAGTAGAGCACACAAGGAAAACAGTGTTTGGGGAGATAACTCCTACAAAGAAAAGTTTTTGGTTACGCAGGGTAAATTTCAATAGCGCATAAACTGTTCGATATCATATACCAAATATTTAAGCGACATATGGCGAAACAAATGTTTATCGCAAGAACAAAATTAGGCGGAAGAAAAAAATAATAATCAAAAGAAAAACAATAGGTCTTTCCACAGAAAAGTGGAAAGACCTAATTAAAGGTCTATCCACCATTACAGATCTATTTTGATATTGAAATATTAAAAATTAGTATAAACTAAATGATTCAATAATCAAAATATCTAAGTGACATATTGCGAAACAAAAATTTCAGAATGTGACGGAAACAGGAAATAATAATAAAGATAAATCAAGTGTTTATGAAGCAATTGTTAGATGTTCCTTCCAAAACATGAATAATTGTTTGTTTGTTTGATTGATTGATTGGTTGATTGATTGATTGATTGATTGGTAGGTTGGTTGACTGGATTTCTAATTTAAACCATTGATTGGTTGATTGGTTGGTTGGTTGGATAATATCTATAATACTAAAATAACGAGGTCCAATTTGTCAGCCGTCATCATGTAAAAAGGATGAATTAAAGAATTAAACTTTATATATAACTAGTATAGTACAATGGTTTTGAAAAATTAACTCCAGGCCCCTTTGTTTTCCACGTAATTAATATTGCCAATAATAGAATCCGACACCGATACCAATAGTATATTCATCTGTTACCTATTACCTTATCTGGACGTTCCGCATCTGACAGGCGCAACACTAAAAGGTGTATTTAGAATTTTGTTGTCTACAGTTAAGTAAAACATATTCCATTCAGGGCCCTTTTGTTTTCCAAATTATTCATATTATCAATAATTGATAGGTTCCAGATCGACGGGTTCAAACAGAAAGATTTTGAAATCAGAGAAAACTTATAATCGACATGCCGTTATCAGATGACATTATCAATACCAAAATAAGGCATACGCATAGTTATAATTTTTAATCAGTCACGGACCTGCGATATCACGGGTGTGTTCTGGTACTAATTAAACCTATGGGATAGGGTCTATTTGAACAAGCACAAAAAGAAACTAATAGATCTTGAAACCCGTTTTAAGCAGATTTATTGATTAGGTGATTGAAAGATTGATTGATTAATTAATTGATTGATTGATTGATTAGAAGTCTGCATAGCACTTTCCCATTCTTAGAGAATCATAGGACAGACAGCCTAAGGATATCATAAGGAATAAAAGTCCTGACAGCTTCATTTATCTTAAATTTACTTTATTTTGTATTAGGACTCGTATTTCGTGGTTTTTTTAACATGCTGTTTGCAATTTGTTCGAACTTTTAGAAAAAAAAACTGAGTAACATTTTGTCTTGGAAGTTTCACATTCTATTTTTGAATATGAAACGTTTTATTCTAATTTTAGGTACGTTCGCGCGAGAGTGTTTATAAGTTAAGTGACGTTCAAATATATATGTTAGGATATTCAGTGTAGACCGTTGAACAGAGCACATGTGTATTGATTTGAGATCCAAAAGATGAAACGAACCATTCGTAAAAAGAATTTTGTCGCTGTCTTTTTTTGTTACAAAGAAAATGGTACGGCTAAGCAAGATGAAATATACAAGCGTATACACTATACGATACAATATCAAAAATAACTTAGCGACACCTTGCGAAACAAAAATTTATCGCAAGAACAAAATTTGCCAAAAAAGAATAAAAAAAATAATAATGATCAGAACAAATACTCTAGTTCTTTCTACAGAAAAGTGGAACAACCTCATTAAAAACAAAATGTTCAGAGAGCTGTTGAAGGTCTTTCCACCAAAAACAAGGTATTTTAAAAAGAACGTTGTAAAATTAAGTTTAAAATATCATTTCAGTCGTCAAATAATAGCTTATTATACGCTGATTCCAAAAATATATGGTTACTATACAATTTTTTTTTATAAATAAGGGAGATGATTTGTTACTTTCATTTTGTTGGACTAATGACCTCAAATCAAAAGATCCTAGGTCTCTATCACGTTTACAATATATAAATGAATATCCCGTATATCAAATGCATAAGGGGACATAACTGTTATATGGAGCGTTCATATTGTTTCGGTCAAAATAGAACAAAATTTGCGAAGGATATAATGAGCATTCATATAAAATAAATTTGTTTTAACCTTTTTGCTGTTGCGAAGGAGAACTGGACACAAGCAAAACAGTGTTTAGGGAGAAAACTCCTACAAAGAAAAGTATTCGATTACGCAGGGTAAATTTCAAAAGCGCATAAACTGTTCGATATCAATTACCAAATATCTAAGCAACATATTGTGTAACAAATATTTATCGCAAGAACAGAATTAGGCGGAAGAGAAAAAAAATAATCAGAAGAAAAACAATAGGTCTTTCCACAGAAAAGTGGAAATACCTAATAATCAGAACAAACACAATAGGTCTTTCCGAAGAAAAGTGGAAAGACCTAATAAACAGAACAAAAACAATAAGTTTTTCCACAGAAAAGTTGAAAGACTTAATTTTGTAGAAATAAAAAGGAGAAGATGTGGTATGATTGCCAATGAGACAACTGTCCACATGAGACCAACAGGACACATACATTAACAGCTATAGGTCACCATACGGCCTTCAACAAGACACTTGTCTCTGAAAAAAATGGTTGGTCAAATCACATGGAAACCGACGATATAAATAAACGGCACACGATTACGTGAATACCGTTGTATAGCTATAACTGTTATATTTCTGAGTTTGAATAAAAGTAAAAAATGAATACATGTAGGTACATTTTGAATTATTCTTAATCATTTAAATACATTGTATGTATCGTAATCATCAGTAATATGGTAAAATAGCTTAAAATGTTATTGCATTATTGGAATTTTGTCACGTTGTATAACTAAAAATAGTTACAATCATGTAATTTTTAAATTTTCAAAATATTTTGTAAATGTTCTGTAACATATTTGTGAATAATTATTATAATTATTTACTTTTTTTTGTCTTCAAAATTTGTTGAAAAAGCACAATGTCTAATGTGTATATGAATTATGAATATGTTGTAGCATATAAATGAACATTTAACTTACATAAACTGGATAAATTGGTATTTGTAGGGTTTTCTATGAGTGTCCTGAAAATGACGACTTATCAACCTTGTCAAGTATAATTGGGAGTGCTGATTTCACTTCAGCTAAAGACACAACACTGACTGGTCAAAAGTGTAAAACGCAAAGAACAATATCTACACTTCTAAATACACACACTACATGTATGTAGCAGCTCAATGTTACCTTATGTATTTTGTTCCTTACATATAGGTAGAAAAAAAGAAAACTCCTATAAACTGAAACCATAATAGGACTTTTGATTTTTTACACGATTATTGTATGATGCTGGATAGTCAAATCACGTTGAAACCTACGATACGAATAAACGGCGCTCGATAAGGCGATTAGTGTTTTACAGCCATACCTGTTATAAGATACATCCTGTCAATAACAATACCTGTTACATGTATATGTATATGTGTTAGTTATCAAAATTTAGACGAATAGATACAGTTTGCATTACATTTAATAAGTTATGTTTATTTATATGTCGTAATCATCAATAATGTGAGAACAAAATTTCGTTCATTATTTGAATTTGGATTAGAAACCCTTTTTTGATTGCAAAGTAAAAATATAGTAAAGATTTCTTTAAAACATAACAACGACTAACATCTGTCAGTGTTGTACAAGGATTTGATGATATGACGACATAAATCAACGGCCTGGGATTGGATAATTCCTACACACGTTACATAATCTGTAGACACAATACTTAAAAGTAAAGGAGAAACACCATACTAATGCATTGTACCTATAAGGCAATTTAGAATGTCCTTGAATTATTGGCATTTTGTCTCGTCGTACAACTGCAACAATTACATGTGATTAGTAGATTTTTTAAATGTTCTGTAATATTTTTTGAATAATTATGATAATTTGTCACTCCTTCTCTGTAAAATTTGTTGACAAAAGTAAAATGTGTATGTATATATGATTCATAAATATGTTGAAGTATACAATTAATAGGAAAAATTTAAAATTTTGTTATTTGAATGTTTTTCTAAGCGATTACGTAAGATACCGACTGATTAACATTGTCAAGTATAATTGTATATACTTCTATCTTCTAGTCCAAATCACAAAAAAAGAATAAAAAAAACATCAATAAAGAGCTATAACTTCTTTAAAGAGTTAAAATCTACCTTACAGTATATGTCGGCAACACTTGACTTTTTTGTAACTGTGGATCTTGACTTGATGAACATTTTTTTGTCCTTTAAAGCGTTTCTTTATCTATTATAATTTTCTTGATATAAAACAAAGCGCCATAGGTGAAAATCGTCTTCAATGTAGTACGGTAGTGTAGATTAAAAATGATAAAATTTATCCAGACTTTGCCAACACATTGTATATAATGTGAAATGTTCAAGAATATATATAACATTATAGGTCACTGAACAATTTGAAATTCACAAACTACAGGTTGTAACACAATTACGGATTAAACGGGAAAAACAGCATTATATGACCAGAAGCTAACCTAAATGATAGAATTAAAAACAAAAAGCAAGAAGATAGCTTTTAGAAAATGAATTGAGCAAATCATGAGATAAGATAAGGTCGCCGTTCATTTTTTCTCTCCTTCTAATGTTTAAAATAGCAAAAGTTCATGTAGACTTTCTTCGAAAATGCACCATATCAGATTATCTCCCCTAATATCCCAATTCAAAAACATGAAAAATCAAAAACAAATACGCTAGAAAAAAAAATATAAGTATTGATTAGTTCAAATCTAATACAGTTATTTTCTTTAAATGAAAATTTACTGCGTTTCTGCATAAAATTTTGCTTAATTGATTAAAAAATGGACCTAACGATCTCTGGGATTTTCAATCAAATAATGCGAAATACACTACATCAAGTGCAATTATTTCAATAAGAAGTCGCCTTCATATGGTCTTTATTGTTGATTTAAGATATAAGGCAAAATACACAAAAATTTGCTCTCAATCATCATCAAAGGACATGAACTGTAAAAAGGAGTCGTTTAACGATATAACTTTATAAAAGAACATAACTCAAGAACGACAAAGATGACACAATCCAAACAAACTTGTACTTGCTCTTACTTCTAATGATTGAAGCATTGTGTATAAGTTCGATAAATTTGCTTGAGGCAAACTGAAAATAAAAAACAAAACCGATAAAGTCAACATATTTCCCAATTATAAAGGCACAACATGAAACGTAATGCCACTCAAATGCATACTTTACCTGCTTGTTGTGGTAATACAGATTGAACATATGTTTAAAACTGTGTTTGAGGCAAACTGAAGTTATAGTACGGAAATAAAAAAAATACAGCAGTTTTTTTTATTTGAAAATGGGCATATCTTTGGAATTCGTAAAAAGACTATGTTCAAATCACAATTATTTCAAAAAATATACTTGATCTAGTATGATACTATTTTTTTTATTCCTTTGAAACGACTACCTAGAACTGATTCTGACAGTTCTACTTAGAACAGTTCTACGGTAGAACTGTTCTAGGTAGAACTGTTCTAGGTAGAACTGTTCTAGTACAGGTTAAAACAGTTCTATGACAGATATTCTGACAGTTCTAAGGAGAGGTTAGAAGTGATCTCCACTGTACATGTAGCTACAAAGATAGCAAATATAGAATAGATCACCATAGTCACTTCGTCAATAAGCATACTTAGCTTTAAAAGTTCTGGTCATTACAAGCAAACAAACAATAATCATAAATGACAGTGTATAAAAAAAGGGATAATTTTAGGCACCATGATTTGAAAATTCTTGTAAACTTTACAAAATTTGAAAAATCAATACTTGACAATAAAGGCTGCATATATAATACAAGTACAGGGTAAAATAATTTAAAATCGCGTTGCATTATTAGAATTTAATACGTTGTATAACTAGAAATAATTACATGTAATTCTTAGATTTTTTAAATGTTCTGTAACATATTTGTGAATAATTATGATAATTATGAACTTTCTTTGTCTTCAAAAATTGATTGAAAAAGTACAATGTATAGTATTTATGTGAATTATGCATATGTTGTAGTATATAAAAATAATCATTTGACTTCAATAAATATTGGTATTTGAAAAGTTTTCTATGAGTGACGGCTTATTGTGAGAGTTGACTGCGCTTCAGCTGAAGACTCAACACTGACAGGTCGAAAGTGAACGTGTCTCTTTTTTCTTACACGCAAAGAACAATATCTTCACTTCTGAATGCAAACAATACATGTGTATAGCAGCTCAATGCTACCTTAAGCATGTTGGTCCTTAGATATAGGTATAAAAAAAATCATATAAACTGAAAAAATAATAGGACTTTTGATTATTCACAGAATTATTGCATGAATACTGGATGGTCAAATCACGTTGAAACGTACGATATGAAACGGCGCTCGATAAAGCGAATAGTGTTTTACAGCCATATCTGTTATAAGATACCTCCTGCCCATAACAATTTCTGCTATATGCGTTAGTTAATTAAAATATAGATGAATAGATACATTTTGCATTACATTTAATAAGTTAAATTTATTTATCTGTCGTAATCATCAATAATGTGAGAACAAAAGTTCGTTCATTATTTGCATTTGAATTTGAAACATCTTTTGTTTGTTAAGTAAAAATCGAGTATAGATTTCTTTACACCACAACCACGACTAATATCCGTCATTTTTGTACAAGGATTTTCAAAGGTTTTAAAGATCTATGGACTGTGTATACATAACTGTTCATGTAATCTTTATCTGTCTTGTGTTTGCATCAAATGAGATATTGTAAAGAAATTCCGACACCTCCTGCCCATACACTACTTAAGTTAATTGGAATATACGATATGACCACATAAATCAACAGCCTGGGATTTGACAATTCCTACACACTTTGCAAATCTGTAGAAACAATACTTAAAAGTAACGGAGAAACACCATACTAATGCTTTGTACCTATAAGGCAATTTAGAATGTCATTGAAGTATTTGCATTTTGTCTCGTTGTACAACTGGAAACAAATACATGGGATTAGTAGATTTTTTTAATGTTCTGTAACATTTTGTAAATGATTATGATAATTTGTCACTCCTTGTCGGTACAAGTTGTTGTCAAAAATACAATGTGTATGTATATACGATCCATAAATATGTTGTAATTTACAATTAATAAGTAAAATTTATAAATGTTGTTATTTGAATTTTTTTCTAAGCGTTTACTTAAGATACCAAGAATATAAGAAGAGTGATGTCCCTTTATGGCTAAGGCTTAGTGAGATACCGCTCCAGAAAAAATATAATTTTCATAAAGTTAAACTACATGATGGAACCAGAAATTGAAGTATTAGTTAAACAGATGTCAAAAGATCGTTTTAAACGTCTTATAGAAGACATGCAAGGTATGCAAGAAGAGTTGTTAGACCCCGAGGTGGATATTTCAAATCAAAACAAAACAAATATGGCGTCCTATTCTGATGTACTGTCAAATACAAACACCAACACAAACCAAAACAAAACAGTTGGGGCTGATTATACTACAGATGAATCACATGATCCAAGTGACTACATAAAACCCATATTTCTGACAGATACTGATGTATTTGGTTCTGTTAAACCACCGAGACCCCTATGGCTTACGAACATAGAAATATACAACGCCATTGATACAAAAATTCCAGCTGAACGGATAAAAGGTATTCAGAGAATCCGTGATATGTGGCGCATCTACATGGATAACGAGGAGGACAAACTGTCTCTGTTAGTGACAGGAATGAACTTGCGTGGCAGACAAGTTCCCCTGCACTCTCAAAATCCCCGAAATCCAGGCAACTTACAACCAGATACCATCAGAATTATAGTGAAAAATGTGCCGATTTCAGCTGATGATGGTCAAATACATAGAGCCCTTACATTACAGGGTTGTGACATACAAAGTCTCAATAGAAAACGGTTAAGGGTAAAAGGCAAAATCACTAACTGTCAAACTGGAGACAGAATTATTATAAGTAAGTTATTAGACAAACCTATAGCAAGAAGTTTACAAATAGGCAAATACATGGCCATAGTAATGCATAGTGGACAACCAGAATTTGAAAACAGAGGCTCTTATAGTGATGGCAATACAAAACCATGCTATAAATGCTTGCAAGTAGGTCATTTTGTGTATGACTGCCCAAATGATTGGGTGTGTAGAAAATGCAAATTACCAGGTCACAAAATGATGGATTGTCCTAATGCATTCCAAGTAGTAGGCAACAAAGAAGAACAAATAGTTGCCACTGATGATTCTGTTACAGTAGATGATTCTCAGTCAACCGAACAGGCTGAGAAACTAAACCCCAAAACAACTGTAGTAAACAAACCAAAAGGTAGACATACAAAAACAACAGACACTAATTCAAACAATGCAAACAAGACAAGTTCAGCAAAACCAGGAAAGGGAAAGGCTAGTATGAATGAGACAAGTTCTGACAAAGCACAATCATATATAGACAAATTTATGAACACACCGCAAAGTCAACGCAGGAATCTGTCTCAACATCATACCCCACCTACACCCCCAGAGAACTTACATGACAGGACTACTGGTAATAATGGCCCCAAAAAGGCCAAAGCTTGATAATTGTAGTCATATAGACAATGTTAAATATTTTAATGTAAATATTATAGTACAATGATCTTTTATCTATATACAATATAAACCCCAAAAAAATGAAAATGAAAATAAAAAAAAGCTTTCAGCTCTTTTTAAGAGTTAACTTCAATGTGTTGATGTTGTTGATAGTGAAGTTGACTATTGGTAATACATGCAACTCATGTGCATGTTTTTATAAATGCAAACTCAAAAACTTTATTCTAACTGATTTGCTAAGCTATAACAACAGATATATAAAGTGTGAGATGTATATGTCAAAAAGAAATATATTACCAACTATTTTTAATTTCAATGAAGTATCTCATGAAATATATGTATATATATGCATGATGTGCATTATTGCTTTAATATTATTTACAACTATTGTGTTTACTATTGGTCAATCGCTGAAAAAAATCGAACAGCGAATATTTATTGATATAATTATCATAACACTAGAAAGTGGGTTTTTATCTGCGCTATTTTTAGCGCAAGTATACAAAAGCTGTGTGCTATTAATAGTAAATGAACGATTGTTGACATTATGTAGAACACTGAATACAATATTATTATTCAACTTTTCACTGTTAAAAATGTATAAATACTTACCTCAATGTCAGTGTATTCATCCATATATATTCTACAGTATTTGTAGTTCAACAAAATACATTTTTGAAGCATATTTGAATGTTGCGGTACATGTAATAAATCCACGATATGCACTATTGAATATTCCTTTACACTTCCTTATAGATACAAGTAAAATATCTTGCGAAAAGTTTACTTTTTTAGTAAGCATAGCCGACACAATTTTAAAAGCAAACGATGAATTTGACATACGTTATTATCCTAAATTTGTTTACATTCTCCATTCCACTTTTTCAAATAAAAGTATACACACACATTATCATAATTATGTGAATAAGACACGCATATCAAACAGATATATCCATTCAAATAGTCATTGTAAGGCTGTAACAAATCGCACGTGGATGTTGATTTTTTCATTGTCAATTTTATTGTCTATTGATTTTTACAAAACAAGGTCAAATCAGGCCGGTAAATTAAATGCCGTATTCACAGGTAGCGTGTTTTATTTGCTACCTGTAATTTTAGGTAGCTTGATGAATTGTACTTTTTATGTTTATAGAAATAGAGTGATATGCATTGTTGATTTCTATATGAGTGTTATACACATGTGTTTTAGTTGTATTGTTTGCAGACATGAACAGTTTTGTGAGAAAGTAATACAATTATATATATATGAAACTATACTTTGAAATGGCATCTAAATTTCTAATAAACTTAAGTAGTTTAAATGTAAATGGTACTAAAAATAAAGTTAAAAGAGACAGAGTAATTGAATGGATTAAATGTCAAAATACTTCTATCTGTTTTCTACAAGAAACTCATTTTAATGAAAACATAGAAAAAGAAATAAGAAACAATTCAGATTTTGACATATTTTGCAGTCACGGAACGACCTCTAGTAGGGGTGTGGCTATTCTCATTAAAAAGTCACTGAATTATAAGTTGATAAATAAACATAACGATGTAGATGGACGATCAATTCTTTTAAATGTAGAAATTGATGAAAGCGTTTTTACACTAATGTGTATATATGCACCTAATTGTAAAAGTAATAGAAATATATTTTTCAAAAAAATAAATAATACCTTAAAAGAACAAGGGATAGGAATTACGATAATGGGGGGAGATTTCAATGATACGATGAAAGCGATAGACAGGAAAAATGCTCGTTCAGAGGTAAAAAATGTACAATCAGTAAATAGTTTAAAATCTTTAATAAAAACAAATAACTTAACAGACCTTTGGAGATATTCAAATAAGAATAAACAACAATATACTTGGCGGAGAAAAGATAAATCTCAGGCAAGTAGGATTGATATGATTCTGATAGGTTCAGAATTCATACCACTAGTAGAATGTTGTAAAATTAAACCTGCAGTTATTGATTCTACGGATCATCAAAGTGTTTTTATGAAGTTTAGAACAGGTGCATCAGAAAAGGGAAGGGGGTACTGGAAAATAAATAATTCTATATTAGAAGATAAAGACTACATAAAATTAGTTAATCAAGAAATGGAAAGCTGCTTTATGGGTAATCGTAATTTAAAAAACCTTGGTTTAGCATGGGATATATTTAAAATAAAGATAAGGGAGGCAACTATAGCTTATTGTAAATCTAAAGCAAAATTTACAAGAGAAAACTTACGAACTCTTGAAAAAAAATTAGAAATAAAATTGAAAATAAGAGATGAACAAGAATCTGAGAATAACGTTTTAGATAAAGATATTGAAGAACTTGAAAATAATATTGCCAAAATTTATGAACAAAAGTCTAAAGGTGCTCAAATAAGATCACGAGAGAAGTGGGTTGAATTTGGGGGAAAAAATAACTCGTACTTTTTAGGGTTAGAAAAACAGAGACAGGTAAAAAAGTCAATCAATAAATTAAAAGGGGAAAATGGTGAGATTTTAACGGATCAAAGTGATATACTTTGTAATATTAGAGAATATTATAAAAAGTTATACTCGACGCAAAGCCCTGAAAAAAAATCAAGCGACAAATATATATTTGAGACAAAACTTGATAAAGAAATGGATGAAAATGATAAATCAATTTGCGATGGGGATATTACAGTAGAAGAATGCTCAAATGCTATTTATAAAATGAAACTTAATAAATCCCCTGGATTAGACGGTTTAACAGTTGAATTTTATAGAAAATTTTGGGAAAATTTAAAGTTCATAGTAGTAAACATTCTTAATATTGGATACAAAGATCAAACACTTACATATTCACAGCGTACAAGTGTATTAACTCTTTTATTTAAAAAAGGTGATCCATTGTCACTAGATAATTACCGTCCTATTTCTCTTTTAAATATTGACATGAAACTTCTATCGTACGCTCTAGCACAACGATTGAAAAAAATCTTACCAAAATTGATTAAAGAAGATCAGACCGGATATGTTAAAAATAGATTTATTGGTTTTAATCTTAGGCAGATACAAGATATTATAGATTTTACTGATTTATACAAAATTGAGGGGGCTATAGTCTTTGTTGATTTTTCTAAAGCGTTTGACTCTCTAGAATGGAATTTCATGTTTTCAGTTTTAAAACATTTTGGATTTAATGAATCTTTTATAAGATGGGTTAAGACTTTATATAGCGATATTCAAACATGTGTAATGAATAATGGTTGGATATCAGAAGTCTTTAAAAACACAAGAGGTATACGTCAAGGGTGTCCTTTATCTGCATTATTATTTGTTTTATCTGTGGAAATTATGGCTTCAAGATTAAGAAGCAATACTGATTTCAAAGGTATCAGAGTCAAATTAGATAGCAAAAATCATACTATAAAAATTTCGCAACTGGCAGATGATACTACTTTATTTTGTTGTTCTAAATATGATGTTCAAGTAGCTATGAATGAAATTGAAATTTTTGGTTCTTATTCAGGGCTGAAATTAAATAGAAATAAAACAGAGGGGTTGTGGGTAGGAAAACTTAAATCTTGTAAAGACAAAATTGAGGGAATCAACTGGAGCAATGGACCAGTTAAAACTCTTGGCATTTACTTTGGGCATTGTCCAGAGGAATGTGAAAAACTAAATTGGGAAAATAAGATTGAAAAGATGAATAAATTATTTTATTCTTGGCGAAAAAGAAATCTTACTATTTTTGGAAAAATTTTGATAATTAAAACATTAATTGTGCCCATATTTACTTTTGTGGGATCTGCTTGCAGAGTTCCAGAGAAATTTTTAAAGGAAATAGAAAAAAGTTGTTTTAAATTTATTTGGGATAATAAACCAGATAAAGTAAAAAGAAATTCAATTATTGGTCCATATGAAAAGGGGGGTTTGAATATGATAGATATCAGAAGTTATTTCACTGCTTTAAAAGCTATGTGGGTAAAAAGACTAGTAAATGATTGTGAAGGAGGGTGGACAATTATACCTAAACACTATTTTTATAACTTTGGGTCAAACTGGTTAGTGTTTCAAACAAACAGTGGGGATAAGACAGACGAAAGCATTGAAAACATCCCTGATTTTTATAAAGATATTATTAAATGTTGGAAATTAACTGGTGGAGGTCTAACTAAAAAACCAGAAACATTTACAGATATAAGAAAACAAATATTATGGAACAATAAATTTATTAAATTTGAAAATAAAGCTATATTTTTAAAATATTGGATTAAAAGCGATCTTATTTATGTAAATGATATCATAGATGAAAAAGGTTGTATTTCTCAAGACATCATTTTAAATAAACTAAAAAATAAATCAAACTGGTTGGCTGAAATTAATTTAGTAAAGAAATCTATACCAAAAGACTGGGCAGTAATTTTAAAATCGGAAAATTCTATAAAAAGTATTGTTAATATAAAAAGAAACCAATTTATATTGGATGGTTTACCTATAAAATTAGAAGCTTTAACAAATAAACTTTTATATAAGTCTCTGATAAATAAAAAAATTGAACCAGCTATTGGACCAAAAAAATGGCTGCGTATATTTGATATAGATGATGTGTTATATCAAAACTATCTTTATACATTTTTATTCAGATACTTAAAAGAAAATAAACTTAGAATTTTTAGATGGAAATTACTACAACATATTCTACCTACAAAGAAACTTTTATGCAGGTGGAAAATTGCAAACAATAGTTCTTGTAATTTTTGTACACAAGAAGAAGATTATGATCACTTCTTTATACAGTGTCCGTATTTAAAACTTTTTTGGACTAAAATAAATGAAGTTTTAAAGAACAGTAAAATATCTTTTAAGATAAAACTAAGACACTTAGTATTTGGATATAAAACTTCAGAAGAAGAATATTTTGACTTAAACTATTTTTTAACAATTGTGGGTTTTTCAATTTACAAAGCCTACTACATATCAGATCAAAAGACAAAAAATGTCAATGTTTTCTCAATTTTTCTCAATGAGTTCAATAGAAGAGTATGTTTGAAAATTAAAAGTAATGTTTTAGCAAGTATTAGAAAACATATGAATGATATATTATATATGATGTAAAACTGTAATATGTATTTTGCAACTAATCACTACCCTGAGTGATTAGTGGATTGTAACAGGGAAAATCAGGAGGAGCTTGGACTCCTGAATGATATTGTAACAAGCCAATATTTGAAATAAATATTTATTTATGTTGTTAAAAAAAAAAAAAAAAGAATATAATTCTTAGCAGAATCTGTTGTGTTGCTATTGTATTGCTGATCATGTGATGTTTAGTTTACTTCTATCTTTAGTCCAAATAACAAAAAAAAGGAATAAAAAGAATCATCAACAATGAGCTATAACTTCTTTAAAGAGTTACAATCTACCTTACAGTATATGTCGGCAACACTTGACTTTTTGTAACTGTGAATCTTGACTTGCTGAACATTTTTGTCCTTTAAAGCGTTTCTTTATCTAGTATAATTTTCTATAATATATAACAAAGTGCCTAAGGTGGAAATCGTCTTCAAGATAGTACGGTAGTATAGATTAAAAATGATAAATTTTATCCAGACTTTGCCAACACATAGTTTATATTGTGAAATGTTCAAAAATATATATAACATCATAGGTCACTGAACATTTTGAAATTCACAAGCTACAGGTTGTAACACAATTACGGATTAAACGGGAAAAAAACAGCATTATATTACCAGAAGCTAACCTAAATGATAGAATTAAAAACAAAAAGGAAGAAAATAGCTTTTAAAAAATGAATTGAGCAAATCATGAGATAAGATAAGGTCGCCGTTCATTTTTTTTTCTCCTTAATAATGTTTAAAATAGCAAAAGTTCATGTCGACTTTCTTCGAAAATGCACCATATCAGATTATCTCCCCTTATATCCCAATTCAAAAACATAATAATCAAAAACACAAAATATACGCTAGATTAAAAAAATATAAGTATTGATTAGTTCAAATCTAATACAGTTATTTTCTTTAAATGAAAATTTACTGCGTTTCTGCATAAAATTTTGCTTAATTGATTAAAAAATGGACCTAACGATCTCTGGGATTTTCAATCAAATAATGCAAAAGACACTACATCAAGTGCAATTATTTCAATAAGAAGTCGCCTTCATATGGTCTTTGTTGTTGATTTAAGATATAAGGCAAAATACACAAAAATGTGGTCCCAATCATCATCAAAGGACATGAACTGTAAAAAGGAGTCGTTTAACGATATAACTTTATAAAAGAACATAACTCAAGAAAGACAAAGATGACACAATCCAAACTTGTACTTGCTCTTACTTCTAATGATTGAAGCATTGTGTATAAGTTCGATACATTTGTTTGA